>NW_026858216.1:0-17986 GCF_026571515.1 Ruditapes philippinarum
GTTTCGAAAAACTTTTAACGTGATATATGATATTAAATTGTTGCAATGCGAATATCATAATTAATGCTTTGTTTCAAACAAAGATGACATGTTTCAATTTAAGTGGATTTAGATGAAAGTTAATATTTAAACGTACCATTTTCTTTTTATCTCAGATTTGCTATTTAGAATAATTACCAAACAGTTTGACTGAATCTTAAGTTGCAGTCCTCCATAAAACGTTGTCAGTGTTCACAATTAATGCATGATAGTACATCACAAATGTATAGTTTGAAATAGATAAAACAAACAAAAATACATTCGTGAGATATCAGACCAAAGAATATTTACATTGAGTGACATATTTTCATTCAGGAAGATAAACATTTCAGTTACTGTTACAGTAAAATTAGACGATTATTCTATTTTTACCAAGTCATATAATTCCTACTAAAACGTTTGCGACAAAAGTTTCCGTACTGTGAAAAGAACACATTTTTTAATGAAAATTCCCTTCTTTCATTCTAAAAAAAAGACTAAATTATTTGCCTAAGATTAAAAGTAAATACCTGTTTCAAATTTTAGATAAGAAAATGTTTATAACAACGAAAATTAGAAATTTTTAATTCCGGAATAGATTACTTGTTAGTAACAAGCATCACCTATTGGGATACAGTTATTTAAAAGCATGATCAGTAAACTATAACGTATAGATCGCTAGAAAAAATTCAAAATTTTTTGACGTTTATTATTTTTTTCTTTTCTCACTTACTAAGACTGTAAAATTAGGAAACAAATACAAAATATAAAGAAAATAAACATAAATATTGTTTAAAAATATGTGAGAGAGTCATTAACATTATCTTTAACCAAAAAATGTAATTGACTTTTTTTCTAAATTAGAAAATATTTCCTTTCGATTTTTTTTTGGGAATTTTTTATGTTCATTTTTTATGATATAGGTGTGTTCATGTAGGTGTGGTGCATTAATATGATTTTCTTCTTTACTCGTCTTTCATAACCTTTCATGTATGCAACTATAGCTTACATTAGATATTTGCAGAATAATTTATCTTACTTTAAACATTTATGTAAAATGTTACGCTTGACAATACACTAGTTAATTTAGGGGACGCACATAAAGTACAACTGATATAATCATTAAATTCAAAAGACAATGAACATTTACGTTATGTAGAGAAACTGGACAATCTCATAGCAACTTACATCCATAATGCAACGCTACATGTTTATGAAATTAGCCACACATTAATAATAATTGTTCACTTCATAAGTTTATTTCTTCAGATCATTCAATAAACACAACACTTCATCGGGCTATTCGGAAAGTTGTAGTCCCGATAGATTTATTACTTTTATTTATACAAAATTTATTTTAATTTGATTTTGTAAGAAGATTTAAGCTTATAGATACACTCTGGAACCAACCAGTACTAAGTAATAAGTGAATAGTTTCCTGCTCAAGGAAATAACGGCTTGCCCCTGACGTTGTTTGGACATCCGTGGCCAGCGGTCCTTTGCTAGTCCGACATGTCAACCACTCGGTCATTCAATCCATTCATATCATTGTAAAATTATATTCGTAACATATTTGTCTGCACACATGCAGTATTTGGAACAAACTTTAAGGTTCTTGAAAAAATCAGAAATTGAACCAGATATTTATAATAAAAGGGAAATCAGATTTTATAATATTATTGTGTTTCAAAGAGGAATGTGAATATCATTTAAGAATATGAGTGTTCTTAAAAAATGGGGTTTTTTTGCCATACTTGTATATATTTAAAAATCAACAAGGGACGCGACCATTTATTTCTTATATTTCTACATTGTAGGGTACTCATACATGTTAAATCGGTACTTACAATCAACATTAGAAATGTTGTATTCTTATAACTGAAGATATGTATAATTTAAATGCGTGCGAAATACTTCAATCTTTATTATGGACCAATTAATTCATCATATTTTCGATGAAAATAACTTTTAAATTGACACATGTTAAGTCAAAAAACTGCAACAACACGGCAAATGGTTATATATCAATTTTAATTTGTAATTTATGTCATGTGAAGGAGGTGCGTTAACATTTAAACGTCCATGACAACAAAAGTACAAAACTGTTTTAGTAAAGTGGCAATTTTAAGAGCATACCTGTTTTACACTGTTCACAGACAATTATCAAAGCTGCACTTACTCCTTGTGATATGTTTTTTCTTCATATTATGTCTATAAATATATCTATACATTGAATTTTACTTATAGTATGTACATTGACATATACTTTTTGTAGCATTGATATTCGGAGTCATTTTGACATCGAACCGACTCGTACAATCAAGCATTTGACTTAAGGTAACTCAATATATGAATTCAATGTGAAAAAAATCTTATGGAAAAAGCTGAATACAACAAGATTTATTCATGTCATTGCCGATAAAGATAACTCTTGGATTGGCACTTGTTATTTCCTTAGAGACTGTAACAACATTGCAAATATTTAAAGGCACTTTAAATCTATCCAAAGTGTCTAAGAGAAGAACAGGTTGAATGTTAATTTTATATTTTCAAAACAGAAACGTATAGCATTTATTATATAAAAAATATAACCATCTTTAAATTATAACCATCTTATGATATAGAAGTTTGATTCTGTTAACATTTTATCAACAATACATTTTAATTCTTTTACGAAATATTTTGTTACTAAAACCACAAAACTTCTATACAACATCAACATAGCTTTTTAAATCAATGGCAGAGATCGGCTGAACAAAATGTTTTAACATGTGTTTGTGATTATGACGATTCATATGTTTTTAAATGTCAGTCAATGTATACCACTACTAACTACTATTATAACTTTAACTAAACTTAAAACATTAGATATTTACATGTTATTTTTCAAATCTGAAGGATAAAGATATTATGTGTATAATATATAATACGCATTCATTGGTGTTAGGACAACCGCACGTCTTAGTAATATATGAACATGTATGCAGTTTTAATTTGCATTTGTTTTTATTCATTTTCAGAACTGATGACAGTTATGTACATAACGCTGTCGGCGTTGTCGAGAGACAAACATGTACCCATTTTACGCCCTTTGTAAATTTGCATGCACTCTTAAAAGCATAATTTGCTCAAAATACAACTATTCTAAGTAAATCAAAATACCCCAAGAAAGTAAAAGGAAACACAATATCGTGTCATTATATTGTTCATTAATCTCAAAATTTGAATTTAACGTGGAATTGTTCTGTTTATGTGTTTGTTCTATGAGACAGATCTGCAACATTTTGACGAAACTCAGCTGTTACAGTCTCCATTAATAAAACAAAATCTAATTCATTCTTAAGGGCTTTAATTTCAAAAAAAGAAAAGTCTTAACAATTTAATTCATATTTGTACATGATTAATGTAGAAACGTTTTCTGTTGTTTTTTCTGTTAGTGTTCGTGTTCTCGTTTTTTTTTTGTTTTTTTTTCCTCTTGCTGAAGACACACGCATTCATTTACTTGGGGAGGAGACACGCATTCATTTTCTTTGGGACAATTCGCAGCCTATCACGTCACGAACGTGTTATTGATTGGCACGAACGTGTCACATTGAAAGTTCCGTTGGGTGAACACATCTGCAGATGTTTCTAAATTCAAAATTTTAACATTTGCATGTTTAATTGTTGAATTTTGATAAAGCCGTTGCTAAGGGGTGTGGACGGTAACGGCTCAAATCAACCGTCCCTGCATCATTTTCAATTTTATCTTTTGGTGTGTTTTTTTTTTTGGGGGGGGGGGGGAGGGGGTCCGTTTTTCTCTATTTTTTTACTTAGAATGAACATTTATTTCATGAATAATAATATTTTGTTCCAGAACATTCTCTTATCTGCTATATAGGTAAATATAATATAGGAGGATGTAGTTGCCAACAACTTCAATATTATACAGTTACCAAAATACTTTCAACATAATTATTCATTGTATTACATACGTTTAATTATACACCTATTCACTTGAAATATATTAATTTCACGGCGTCTCAACGCCGTGATATTGTGATGGGTAGTTTTCGGTAGCATGGGCAAAAGTCACGTGACAAAATTCCTTTCGATTTCTGCAGCCGACATTTTATTGGCTTTTTACGCAATCATTGTACAGCCCATTTCCGTGAAAAGTTACATAGAAACATTTTCCTTTCAAATCATATACATTACAGTATTTTTATCAACACGCGAAATATCAGCTTGATATATTTACACAATTTCGCAAATCCTTTCGACACACTTGAGAAGTTTGAATACTAAAACCCTGATTTCGAATATCGTTGTGGTCTACATTGATGCCGTATCCATATATATATTCAAAATTTTCCTACAAGAAGAAAGTTCACCTGCTAAATAGTATAGGTAATGGACTGTTTTAAATGATTATCCTATTAATTTTATATATTACGTTTATCTGTTGCACAGAATGGTTGTTTTTACAAGGTGTACCAGTATCCGGATGTTGAAAGCTATCCGATTTTCTGCAAAAACTGCTGTAACATGGCCATCTATTTTTTTATGAATACTTTACCATGAATTTGCATGGCTTAATAAAACTGAGCCTGCAACATTTCTTAATTTTGATGTTTGGGGTGTTCTTTTGGGTTTCAGGTTTTCTCTATTTTAAGGGGAAGTAACTCATGTTTACTAAATTATCTGTTCTTTTCTGTCTATCTTAGGTTGAAGTTAGGTATTACTTACTATTTTTGTTTAATAAAATTTACCAGTTGTAAGGTATTAATCAAAAGCATAGAGGCCATGATGAGTGAATATTGATATATATTTTTTACTGGCTTTAATATATACCTTAGACCAGATTTTTTCTAGTTTGTTCAGTTAGCACATATACTACAGTATAGGTATTCTGCTAGAGGAATATTCTAATCAATATGTGAAATTATTATTTTCTATGTGTTTGTATGTAAATTGCTCATAAAATAACCTTTGGTAAAAATGAAAAGGTAGAATATTTAAGCTATACATATGGGTGCTCATTTTAAACACTTGATATATATACAGTTAGTTTTATAGTAAAGTCTAATGAGGGACAGTATTTGTTACTGTAAGAGATATGCATTTAATGGTTAGAAACTCACACAACTTAATCTTTATTATATACTTTTCATTGAGATTTTTTTTTACTTTTATACCATACAATATCATGTATATTATAGTTTTCTTTCTACAAGATTATGAATTCCACCCAAACACCAATGTTAATAGGATGTTATATTTATTTTTAATGGAACCTGAGAATTATTTATGTAATGTTCATACAAGTGTATCATAGTATATGGATATAATGTGTATTTCTGTATTTAAAGACTTACAGTTATGATGGATGAGACTTGCATTTAAATTTATAAATGATAATACATGATCAGTCTGCCCGGGTGTAGATTTTCCAAGGTTTTTGGCTCAAAAACCTTGGAAAAAAACCTCGGAGTATTGGAACAAGAAAATGCAAAACTTTGCTATTAATAAACCTTGGAAAAATAGGGAGAGGGTAAAAAAACTTGGAAAAAATTTCCGAGTTTTTATTATTGTTCTAAGTCTTACATATCAGTTACGCTAAAATTGTTTTGAACCACATTATCTATAGCGCGTAATTTAAATGACAATTTAACATAAATTTATAGAGAGTTTGGGCTAGAACTGTATGTGTTTCTCGTGCTTTTGCAGATATTTATGCATGAACAAAAGTTCAAAAGAGCTAAAATCACCGCCTCATTCTGTATTTCTTTATTAAGGTATTTGTTTTTTGTATAATACAAAAAAAGTGGTTCGCCATGCTTTCACTTTCATGTGCAAGTGTGACGTCAGTTGACAGTCAAATTAAAAACACGAAACAACTGCTCGTGCTCGTGTTTTATCCGGAAATGCATGATTTCTTCCAAATCCCTGCGTGCGCAGTATTTATGCACGAATATTGTAATGACTTATTATTGTTTGTAAGAATACATAATGGTTATACTATATTCTTAAACAAGCACTCTTAGCAATTTAAAAAAGTAATAATCGTGCTCTTAAAGAATTATTGATTATCTTATTTAATTGATTGCAAAGAAGAATTTGACAGATTTAATTCTTATCTTAAATAGTTCCTGGTTTGAAAAAAACGTTTTGTTTTAACCAGGCTCCAACCTAGTTGTTTCCTTGGATGAAATTGAAATTTGTCTTTGTGCGTAAGAGAAATACATTGTAAAATTATCCACATTTGTCCGTAAAATGATTTGAACAAAGTCAATATGAACGTTACAACATAACGACATCAATTAATATCTTTAATGAAATTTGTTTTTTTTTAATTTGTGAATAGCAACGTTCTTGGGCATAAAATTTATATTTGACTTTTTATGTTAAGTATAAAGAAAATAAGACCTAATTTGTTATTGTAATATTGAAATTTATACAAAAAGTTCTTAGAAAGAAAGAAAGTGTTTTGTCATATCACAGATTTGTTCAATCCCTGCACACATTTTGATGCATAGACATTTCTAATTCAATTGGCTGAATTTTATATAGGTTTACGTGCGAGATGAAAGTAACATAAACTAACTTACTTAGAGACAGGTAGGAGTGTTTATGAACTTTCAATGCACAAAACAGTTAAAATAAAAGAAAATACCTGTCTTACATGGTTTGCAATATGAAGAAACAATTTGATCCAGTTTAGAGACTTCCACGTAATAAGAAAAGCTGAATGTCATTTGAGCCGTGTCACGACAAAACCAACATAATGGGTTTGCGACCAGCATGGATCCAGACCATGCTGTTCGCTCTCAGTTTTTCTACTTGTTATAGGGTTTGTAAGCGAACAGCATGGATCCTGATCAGACTGCGCAGGCTGGTCTGGATCCATACTGGTCGCAAACCCATTATGTTGGTTTTGTCGTGACACGGCTCATTTTATATTTGCCAAGACGTGTGACTGTTCACAAACGCATTAGTTACAGAATGTCATCCTTCATAACAGTGGAAATAATTTTGTCTAATGTACTCGACATTTTCTGAAATTCTGTTTTTAATTGCATGTATATGATTAAATTTATGTAAGTGTAGCTTATTAATATAATTTATAATTGAGCTAGTTCACTCTATCGTATGTAAACATTTTCGTATGTGAAAATGTGCAATATAATTATTATCTTTATTATTTTATTATTTTCATTATTATTATTCTTCTTATTATTATTATTATTATTCTTATTATTATTATTATTCAAGAAAAATCTGCTAATGTCTTATGAAAAAGTGTTAAAGTTATATTTCAGCATTGTGGCGTGCATGCGTTAATGACAAATGCAAACATAATCTATTGTTTGATTAAACCCCTGTCACACTAGGACGGCGTTCTCACGGCGTCCAAAGAAAATTCAGAACGCCGAGGTGAGCGCAGTAAGATCGCAAACATCGCCGCAGCATCGCCACAGCATCGTAGTGGCGTCGCATAAAACGCCGACCGACGGCGCGCATTTTGAACATGCTCAAAACAAACGCCGTCACTCGGCGTTCTAAAATGAGCGCAGTGGGAACGCAGTAAGTGCGCCGTAACAACTCAGTAGCATCTCCTACAACGCAACAGAAGCGCCGGGAAAGCGCAAAAGGAACGCCGAATGAACGCCGTGTTTATCCACGGCGCTTGTACGGAGGTTGTGCAGCGTCTCTACGCTTTCAGCGCAGTGTGAGCGCCGCGAGAGCGCCGTATGATCGCCGTAAATGCACAGTGAAAGCGCAAAGAACGTCGTAGAAGCGCAGTCCGAACGTAGACATTTGCCAACTATAACGCCGTGGAAGCTCCTTAGCATTGCCATGATCGCCGTGGGGACTCCGTGAAGTCTTCATGTCATCAAAAATATTACATTTTTTATTGCGATCTCGCGGCGCTTTGTTAAATTTAACAACGTCGTGCAAACGCAGTAAAAGCGCAGTCTAGTGTGACAGGGCCTTTACGTGATATTTAACAGCATCACAATAGGAGCAAATGTTAACTGACCTTGATATAAGAAATATTTCTACAAAAAGTATCTCTTCCTTTAACTGCATGGCAGAACTAATGTATTGTTTCAGCCATTTCCGATTTGGTAGTTTTCTGTTTAACTGATTGCGTTTGAAAAGGAGCTGTTTCCATAAAGCGACATTGTCTTATGTGAGACAAATGGAACAAGGTCAATTAGGTCACTACCACCTACCGTATTCATGACGCCATACATGTGTTATTATTATTATCATTATTATAATTATTATTATTATTATTATATTATTATTATTATTATTATTATTATTATTACTATAATTTTTATTGGTATTATGTCACATCGACACTATAAAGACGACTTTCCTTTTTTTCTGACAGGACATTCCTTCTAGAAAATACTCAAATAATGTTACAATTTGTGGCCGGCTTTTGATTACATGATCTGACTATATACAACATAGTACATTATTTGACCTCGTTCTGAATATCTTTTTTTATCTTAAAAAAAGAGATGTGTAAAATGATAAATACAATAGTAATGTATCATTTGGATGTTTGGATATTCTTAAAAATTGATTGAAAAAATGTTGATATAAATCTAAGTGATTTAGAATTAACATTTATATGATGAATAATAATGTATCTGCTACATGTATAATATAAATGTATATAACGTAGGATCATGTATCTTACAACAAATTCCATATAATTTTAGTTATTTCGTGGTTTGTTGTTATGCCAGATACTTAATACCTTTAATATAATTATTCAGTGTATTACAGACCTGCTATCAAAGACCAATTCATTTTTATTTATTGCTTAGTCTGTGATATTATTAATTCTACCCGTTGTGCATAATTTAAATAACAATGTAAAGTAAAAGAGTGTTTGTCCTCGAGCTGTAAATACGTTCTTGTACATTTGTGGATGTTAATTCACAAAAAGAAGGTTCATGAGAGGTATAAATCTATGTCTTATTACGTATTTCTTCGTTAGTTACTTGTATGTGTATTTTGTATATACAAAAAGTGTTCGTCATGCTTTCGCGTGCGAGTGCGATGTCATTTGACAGCGATATCAGTTGACAGTCACGCAAATTGAAAGCACTTTACAACTGCACGTGCTCGTGTTTTGTCCAGAAAAGCATGTTTTCTTCCAAATATCTGCGTGGGCAGTATTTATGCACGCATATTGTTAAAGTAATGACTTATTATATTGTTTGTAAGAATGCAGAATGGTGATACTCTTTTTAAAAACAAGCAATTCAGAAAAGCAAATGGTACTTTTAAAGACTTATTGATTATCTTTTTTTAATTGATTGCAAGGGAGAGCTGGATGTTTCCATTCTTATATCGTTAAATAGTCCCTAGTTTAAAAAAATGTATTATTTTAATCAGCCTCGAACCTAGTGGTTTCCTGGAAAGAATTTGAAATGTGTCATTTTGTGCCAGAGAATTATAGTGTAAAATGAACAACATTTGTCCATAAAATGATTATGAATACCTGAATACTATCAGTAACGGTTACAACATAACGTCATCAATGAATATCTTTGATAAAATTTGAATTTTGAATTTATGAACAGCAACGATTTTGATCATAAGAATTATATAATTTGACTTTTTATGTTAAGTTTTAAGGAAATGAAATCTTTTCTTTTATTGTTTCAGTTGAACTTAATGCAAAAAGCCCTTTGAAAGAAAGAAAACGGGTTGTCATATCACCATTTATTTAATCTGAGCCTACATTTTGATGAACTTTTACAACGACATTTCTAATTCCATTAGCTGAACTCAATTTTACTTTTATATATGTTTACGTACGAGATGGAAGTAACATAAAGTAACTTACTGAGAGACAGATAGGAGTGTGTATGAACTTTTACTGTAAAAACAGTTAAAATAAAAGAAAATTCCTGTCTTACAAGGTTAACAAGACAATAAGATCGTTACACCAACGCTCCGGGGAAAACATTGTGTCGTTTAAAAATGTACATTTTAACTTTAAAAATGTATAATGTAATCTAACCGCCGTACGAACACATCTTCGGATGTTTCTAAATTCAGAATTTCACCATTTTTATGTTTAAATGTTGAATTCAATTTCAATTTTGTCGTTTGGGGCGTTCTTAACGGATTCCATTATATATATTATACAATATAATGAAACAATTTGAGCCATGTCATTACAAAACCAACAAAGTGCGTTTGCGACCAGCATGGATCCAGACCAGCCTGCGCGTCCGCGCAGTCTGATCAGGATCCATGCTGTTCGCTAACAAACCCTTTTACAAGTAGAGAAACTGGTAGCGAACAGCATGGATGCGGATGCGCAGGCTGGTCTGGATCCATGCCGGTCGCAAACCCATTATGTTGGTTTTGTAATGACGCGGCTAATTTTTTGCGGAGACGTGTGACGGTTCATAAACGCATCAATAACAGAATGTCATCCTTCATTACAGTATAATGTACTCGACATTTCCGGAAATTCTGTTTTATAATTTCATGTTTATTATTAAATATGAATTTAATTTGTAAAAAATGTAACTTATTTGTATCGATCATAATTAAGTTCAGTTTTAAGCAGAAATTCACTCTGTCGCATGTAAAAATGATATTTACAATACAAGTAAAAATATGCGTACTGCTAAAATGTTGGTTTAAACATAATAATTTAAGCTCGATTGCGAAACAAGTTCTTGCAACCTATATTAATCACTTTCGAGTCCGCTTCTTGAACCAACCAGTACTGGAGTCATATGAAGAAACATGGTCGTGACCCTATTAGGGCTCCAACCCATGATCCACGGGTTGAGAGGCAGACACCTTAACCACTAGGCCACCGCCCCTGCTAAAATATTACAAACATTTAGAATTGTTATTTTTTAATATAAGAATTGTTAATGTGTGCGTTTGTGACAATTTCAAACTTATATTGATTCGAAAGCAAACATAGCCTATCGTTTGATTACGTGATATTTAACGAGGCAATGTAAACTGACCTTGATATCAGAAATATTTCTATATCATATTATCTCTTCCTTTAACTGTGGGGCAGAACTAATGTATTGTTTCAACCATTTCCGATCCAGCAGTTTCCTGTAAATATTTCTCCATTTTACTGATAGCGTTTGGAACCGATTTGTTTCTATATGGCGACATTGTCTTCCGCAAGACAAATTATATAAGATCAATTTGGCCTATACCGGATTCATGACGCTGTGGCTGCTTTCGTTGTATTTCATGTCACATCGACATGGCGACTTTCCACCTTTAACTGGTTAGGGAACCTCAGATGTCCTTTCGTGCATTTTTTATGAAATAATAATAAATTGCTATTACTACAAAAATATTTTGCATTTTTTTAAAATATTCATTAAGATAATTCAAGGTGGTTGTTTCATTCCTTAAACTATTTACTAGAAAGAACATTATTTAAATCTTTCTGAACATGTTTTTTTACCTTAAAGATAGAGAACTGTTTATCGATAGTGGTATTTCGACAAATTTCGTGTCGGTGGTATTAACGTCTGTGATTTAAAAATTTCATTTGTATTAATGTGACAGGTAAGAATATCACGATATTAAGGGACGTTGAATTTGTCGTGGAAAGAAATCTTGCCGGGTAGGTAACGGAAGGTCGGTGGTTCTTTCATTATGTTGTTCTAGCATCTGATAGTAAAATTAATGGCAATTATATGTCATTACTCTTATGTAGAGATTTGACTTCGTATGAACTAAACATTGCCAGTGTGTAAAAACCAAAGGAAATATAAAAAGGTATTTATCACAAAGCCGTGTCGCTTTTGCAATTCCGTAAAGGATGGTATTAAACGACCGAGAATATATTTTGACTTGACGTCAGTTGTGTTTTACAAGCATAGCGTTAAGACGCCATATAATAGCTTTACACTATACGCGCATCAATGACAATGTGTTTTTCTTACTGTAAACAGACCTTATTTTTTATACCTGATAAATAGAATATTATAATCGTGTAGGTTCCAGGGCTGGGAATCAAAACTGCGTCGTATCCTACAAAATGTAAACAAACGCCGCCATCTTGGAACGAAAAATGTATGTTTTTGTTTATAACTTTTTTTGTTGGAAATGATTGAAAACGAGATATATGTATTAACACGCTACACTATTTTCCGCTTCGTTCGGTATATGTTGCTTGCACAACTATTTTGTAAGACAAAAGTTATAGAGAACTTGCAACTCGAAGCGGAGCAGAATTTTTATGAAATTGTGTGGATACGACGCAGTTCATATTGCTTTATCTATCGTTTTTTCTTTCAAATCAATTATATATTTGTTTCAAAGTTCACCATAAACTTCAAAACATAATTTTGCATCGTTTACTAAACTTTCATTAAAAAGAGATGTTTATTTTCCAAGAAAATAATGATTTTTACGAAATGATACGACGCAGTTGTAAATAAAATATGATACGACGCAGTTGTATTTTCATTGCAGGCTGCATATTGGTTAAATTATGTGATAGGTATGCTAATAACATCCAACAACATTTTTTGTTTACAACTTTTGTCAAAAGCAGAGGTCACTCATTGGTTCCATAAAAATGGAAATGTAATACAATTCTATTAAAGCTGCATTTTAGTACCTATCATAAGCATCTACCAATTCCGAAAAGCTGTATCAAATGCAATATACATTGAAACACATGATCGCCTACCCATATGACAACGTGTTCCAATGTTGCCTTAGCATGCTTTTAAAATTGTTCCCGTGAGTTCGAAATGTGAGTGATTACTATTTTTGATACAAAATTCAATATTCCAGTGTAACCTCTCCTGGACCCCGTATTAATAAGGAATGACCTTTAAAAAAAAGAGAAAGAATATCAAATTTTGAAAAGGTCTCTTGCTATCGGAAGAGAGCTATGCGAAAATTGCATGCCTACCTTTGTTACTTGTAATTAGCCATCATTTCCGTCAATTCCGTTTTTACTTATGTCATTTACGTGTTCATTTTCTTAATAATCGGTGAGAACAGATGAGCTTTATTATTTGAAACTGAACATTAAATTGTTAAAATTATAAATGGTTAAGCTACAATATATTTTTGCAAGTAGGTTATGCGTTCCGTTTAGTCATTTTATGTTCAGCGCGGCGGAACTTTACCGCTGATTTTGTCGTACATGTATTGCATTTCTTTATCGCCGATGGGAATGTATTTTCTATATTTGCACTTAAGTATCATTCTTCTCCATTAAAAACTTTAAAGTTTCAAAATCGAGTTACATATGATACAACTGAAGAAGGTGTCCATTTTGCAAAGGTATTTTACGCTGTGCACCGATAAATTGGATACAGATATAGGCAGACATGATTTTTCAACAGTATTTGAGAAGTTTTCACAATATTGAACAGAAAATTTAGGTCATCGAATTTTCATCAGACTAGAGACATGGCATCTTAACATACCTTTATACTAAAGTGTGATTTTTATTTGATAATAAATTGCCTGAAAACTTAAACAAAAGTTTTCAGAAAATGACTTCACAGAGGATATCCCCTTTTGACATTGAAATTTTTTCTGCTAGTAATACCGAAATAAGAAATTTAAATGATTCAAATATTTATAATCTTAAAACTTCACACAGATGTTAATAAAAACCTGCTTATTTGTACAACTGATGTTAACAAATTTTGTTGGGAAAAAAAATCAGACAGATGTGTCCGACCGAGGCCGAGCTGTTTATGTTTACTGAATTCAAATCACTTGAACTGAACTGCTATGAATTCGAAAACCACCAGGGACTTTTTATTCTTTCGTGTGGAAAGCCTATCAAGCTAGTCTCAAAATGTCGATGGTTCTCTGCAGGTGCAACATTTTGCCTGAAATAATGCACAAAGGCGCACCTGAGGTCCTCGCTCCTAGTAAAGCTAATGTGTAGAGTGAAAGTTTGAAAACAAACCACAAAAAGCAGTCATTACCCAGAACATGCAGAACCACAGTTAACCTAGAGCGTAGATAGCCAAAATGAATTCAAGTTAATAGATTTCTACATTTTTTGCGAAAAAAAATTAGGGATAACATTGAACATACAGGAAAATATAAGAAATTATTTCAGATATTATGATCAATTAGGTAACTGAAAAGTAGCTTCCGCAATGTAAACTTTCAAATTAAATGTTATATTGGACATGAGACAATGTATTCTAAATAATCAAAAGCAACAGAACATTGCTATACACCGCAAATGATCTGAGTTTTTTTATCTAGCACAAGTGATTATTCCATAAAATAGAAATAAATTGCCAAAATTATCCCTGTTGAAAAGACTGCCAAAATACAACTGCGTCGTATCATATTTTATTTTCAACTGCGTCGTATCATTACGTAAAAATCATTATTTTCTTGAATTTTTATTGAATTTGAATTTTTTTGAATTTTATTGAATTTTGTATCAAAAATAGTAATCACTCACATTTCGAACTCACGGGAACAATTTTAAAAACATGCTAAGGCAACATTGAAACACGTTGTCATATGGGTGTGCGATCACGTGTTTCAATGTATAATGCATTTGATACAGCTTTTCGGAATTTGTAGATGCTTATGATAGGTACTAAAATGCAGCCTTAATAGAATTGTATTACATTTCCATTTTTATGGAACCAATGAGTGACCTCTGCTTTTGACAAAAGTTGTAAACAAGAAATGTTGTTGGATGTTATAAGCATACCTAGCACATAATTAAACCAATATGCAGCCTGCAATGAAAATACAACTGCGTCGTATCATATTTTATTTACAACTGCGTCGTATCATTTCGTAAAAATCATTATTTTCTTGAAAAATAAACATCTCTTTTTAATGAAAGTTTAGTAAATGATCCAAAATTATGTTTTGATGTTTATGTTGAACTCTGAAAACGAGTATATAATTGATTTGAAGGAGAAAACGATAGATAAAGCAATATGAACTGCGTCGTATCCACACATTTTCATAAAAATTCTGCCCCGCTTCGAGTTGCAAGTTCGCTATAACTTTTGTTTTACAAAATAGTTGTGCAAGCAACATATACCGAACGAAGCGGAAAATAGTGTAGCGTGTTAATACATACATCTCGTTTTCAGTCATTTCCAACAAAAAAAGTTATAAACAAAAACATACGTTTTTCGTTCCAAGATGGCGGCGTTTGTTTACATTTTGTAGGATACGACGCAGTTTTGATTCCCAGCCCTGAGGTTCGCTACTTGTTTAATGAAATAACATTATGCTCGCCACAGACTTCCACATTATATATTTATTCAACTCCTTCAATATTTTCGGGACTGGCCATGCACTTCCTCTTTACCCTCTATATATCAAATTGAGTTAATATGATAAAAGTTCGATGTAGGCGTATTGGCATGATGATATTTAATTAAGATAACGTTTTTTATGTAAACATTTAAGAAATCATTTGTGAAATTAAAACTATTGAGTATTTCATTTTATCAGTATAAGTTTGTTTATAGCTATTTACTACTATACAGTTTGGTTAAGCTGTAGATTTATGGTTCCTGGTTCAACTGATGTATTCTTTCAACAGTTTCCTGGTTTCCAGGAAAATATCTCGTTTAACTGATTGCGCAAAAGACTGCATTGATATTTTAACAACAATCCTACTTCCGTCTAAAGAATGGCAGGTTGTTTTACTCTCAAACTTTTATCCATTGTAGACAACTTCCTGACCTATTGTTAAATAGTCTGTTACAGTATAATGAAACATGACCAACTTACTTTATCTTCAAGACTGTTGGTGTTTAATTAGGTAAAAAACGTATCTTATTAGACGGAGTTTATTCAATGAACTAGTAAGATATCTTTGTTTAATATATTTCTTCTTATTGCTGTCATGATCTACAACAGTAGCGTTTTACTGATTATCCCAATGTTTTATTTTTAAGGGCATAAAGTAATAAATGGCAAAATATACTATGACAGAAAAAGTATTACTTTGTTGATTATATGCTAATCTGGGGATAATGTTAACCAAATCAGAAATTTTAATTAAGGAAAAAAGTGCAAATACTTTAGAATAATTTAGAGTATGAATCCATTCAGCGTTCTGCAGGACATTGTGGGGTTATTCTCGTCCCTGGTACTGCTTGTAACACTTCCCCTGTACCTTCAAGTATCTTCGATATACCCCGGCACTGCTTTATGCTTCCCGAAAATACTTTTAGTAACCGTAAAACTACAATACCGCTTTATATTTATTTATTTTATTCTTATTTTTTATTATTTATTTTTTGTCTGGGTGTGCAAAAGCAGTATATTCTTCGACAAGTATAGAAAATTATTTTTAAAAAATACAACTTTTTTGGACAATTTACGTAAATTGTTTTAGGACATCACTTTTTTGCGTGTTTATTTCTCGGGTCGGTTCAATATTTTCAGACACCACTGGGCACATGTTTAAACTTCCCCGGCTACCTTTAAGTAGTTTCCGTGGCAATAACCCAACGACCTTTATCAAGCAAGTTGCTTTTCAGTTGACGGACCGTTTTAATTTGAATTTAATAGAAAATCCTTTAGAAACGACAGACAAACTAAAGACAGACAAGTCCATCCATTTAAAATATTATGCGTATATGGCTAAAAGGTAGCGGATAGTAGAATGGTTTAAGTAAAGCACTTATTGCCGGAAGTTTTTAAATAAGTCAAAATCGTCAAATTATTTTACAAAAGGAATACATTATTCTTATTCACAAAAGATAAGTAGTTTTTCAAGGCGTGCTCTTGTGCCTCAACTTCCACCTGTGTCATTTCTTTATAAATATGCTTCTAGGCAAATACGAAAAAAGCAAAACACTTTCCGGTGGCTCAAATCTGTTCATATAATAACAGAATATTTAAATTAAAGAAATGATCAGAAATATTGAAGTTTATACATGAATACTTTATTGCAATTCCTGTTTAATAGAGGTATACAAATATCACAAAAACATGGATATATATATTTATGAGATGTAAATTTTGGACGAACATGAATTGTTTTCTAGACTCTCTACATATATGAATAACATCTCCATTATATCTTCTGAGATTTGTTAAAGTTTCATCATGAAATTCAAAGTTTAAAATATCCAACCGATACATGCAAAATATATTAAATATTCATTTATAATACATCACATAATCATTCATTAAAAAATCATGTGCACACATTTTACCATTCATTAAAACTGTTTTTAAACCCATAACAGAATTAATTAAAACAGAATTAATTAAAACACTTATTAAACACACATTTCAACACACATAACATGAACAGTGACTGACATTTCAAACAAATAGGTACCTGATAAGACGCTAGGGAATCGGTGTCTAAACTGGTACTAAGGTGTCTGCAGTGGCTATTGCCAGGTACTTTCAGCAGGTTAAGTGTTACAATATTACATACAAACACTCATTTCAACTCTTTGTGATAGAGTGGTACTGGTTAAATGAATAACAAAACAAAATAGAAACTTTCACATTCTGGTGACAGTCATATTACTCGAAGAAGAAGAAACTCAATACGAAATATTAAGTTTGTTGGCAATATTGGAGAATACGATAACAAAGAACATTCTACACTGACAAAACAAAGGTTCTTAAAAAAATTGAAAATGTTATAATTGATTTCTAAACTCAAAAAGGTCTTTCAAAATTGCTTTCAAACATTAAAGAAAATATGTTTATCTGCTTACGGATTGTTGACTAATATAGCTTTTAGCATTGAGCTGTATGATACATCAAAAATTTGAAGTAAGTACATTTATTCTACATTCTTGAAATAGTTTATATAACATATAGCCTTACAAATACCTAAAATTTGTAAGAAAACGATATTAAGTCATACAAAGTAAAAGTTCTTAAACAAATATAAAGTGTTAAGTATTTTTAACATTTAACATCATGAAGCACTTATAATCGCTTCTGTCGATAATAGATAGATTCG
>NW_026858217.1:0-21412 GCF_026571515.1 Ruditapes philippinarum
AAAAAAAATTAAAATCCGTTTTTTTGAAAAAAAAAAACAGGGAATCCCTAAAAGTCAAAATGCATTTTTGCCGCTGTCATGATTGAAATTTTTTTTTGTTTTTTTTAAAGCGTTGGGCTGCCAATTACAAATTAAAAGCGCAAAAAATAAAATTTTAATGATTAGCATCTTAAAAATTAGGTACCATGATATTGAAAACAAAAAAGTTCTTTAAAAAAAGTTTACTCGCCGAATGAAACTGGTTTATTTGCTTATCGTACTTAAGAAACATTGAAATAAAATCATAAGGAATATGATATTGAGCCTTAAAATACTGAGTATTGACTTATTTTCGTTTCTGCAACCTAGACAATTTAAAGTGATTTAGGATGCTTACTTAGATACATCACTGTGCAATTTTATTAAGTACCATTAAATTCGATGTAGAGGTAATAAAGGTATATACTAAGTGGTAAATGAATTTACCACATATCTAAAATTTGTGACTGTTAAACAAATCATAGTCCTGTAAATTGATCTCTCGGGTCATTTACTTGCTAAGTTTAAATTGTAATATTGAAGCTGCCATATTTAATATAGGAAAGTATGTCTCAATCGGTCTAATAGAATTGTTTTTACATAAACATTTGTTTTTTTACTGTAACAAGTAATTTTAAGAAGTAAACCATTATTGTAGGCAAGTCTCGTGAAGTATCATTTCGAAATCTATTGTTTATAATTTTTTTTTCGAATTTCCCTAAATATTTGGACCACAGGTTGGATCGCTTAATGAAAACGTGCTACAACTGCCGAAAATAATTAAAATTATTTAAAAAGAAAAAAAAAGTTTGTAAAATGAATAATTAAATTATATCTACTTCTTTGGCAAAATAAATAAATAAATGAATGTTTTTGTTGCCATTTTGTAAAAACAGGTACCGTTTTAAAATCTAATAATGATTTTCACATTTGGCACGGTACCAATCATGTTATTTCTATTACAGTAACTGCTGCTATTAAAAAATTTAAACTTTACTTAAGTATATTCATTATGTCCGAATTGACTTATTGGGAGTGCTATTCAGCTCATGATTAATAGACATACCGTACAATCTTACTTGGCGCGGTAATCCGGTCAAAAATGATCCTTGATATTTCTAAGACGACTCATCACCATCCACAGACATTTCATATGAAAATATTATCATTCTTTAAGTTTCATATCTGCTATTATTGTAAAGATAAAATTCTTACTGAAATAATTTGATTTTGTTTATCACTACTTTCGTGAGTCATACGCCGAGGTAATAGGTTTAGGCATACGTACGCTTAATATAATTAGTTCTGGTTGTAAAAACCCTTAAATAAATTTTTATTCAAAGAATTTTTTTTTAACAAATAAGCTGAAATGTGATAATTTATAAGTAAATTATACCATTTAATTTAGTGGCTAAATATCTTGCTTATTATTTTTGATAACAATTTTCCAATTACTACCGAGCGACCAACTGTTAGACGGGTCATTAACTAAACGTTGCACACCGGGAATTCTTCAAAAATCATGTTCTTTTTTTATAAAACATTAATATCCTAATATTTTTTATAAGATCAAATAATTGTGAACTGTCGCTTAAATTCAGAGACATGGATATGCTTTGCTGGTGATAACCTAAGGAAAACTAACTTATTAGTACACCAGGAGGCTGTACGCGGAAAAGTCTTAACCGCTGATATCATATATGTATTCTGTTAGTAAAAGTTATTTTTGCATGTACAATGTGTAACTAAATATTTCACTGATGGTGAATGAACATATTAGGTTTGAAAACATATAACGTTCTTGAACAATTTATGGTCGAAAAAAAACTAATTTAGCTCAAAAGCCCTAAGATCTACCGACAAAAAAAAAAAAATTTCCCGCCCAAAAAAAACAAATTATTAATTTTACATTAGGGAAATAAAAAAGCATACTTATTATTTCATCTTACATAATCTTAATTCAAACTTTAACATAAAAGTACTTTAAAAAGGATTATTGTCCTGTCAATTGACAGATCCTCACTGCTGAATTTTATTTGTTATGGTATAATTTATGAACTGGTGCTTCTTTTGTTTAGTATGAGTTTATGTATTGTAGTGAAAGTCTTATATTATTGAATAATCTATAATTAGAGATTAGACAGGTCAGGGATTTTAAAACCATTTGTTTAGTTAACTAATGGCTTGTTAAATCCCAATAGAAACATTACAAAAATATTTTGGAGGAAAAAATGAACCAATAGTACATAGTGATCTTTACCGGTGTGATCCCCTTAAACTGTTTATTTAGATTCGACTTGAATTACGAAACAAACGAACATGTGTTTCGTACATAACAAAAATGGAAGTAAAGGCCAGTTTAATATGAAGAAATATGTGTCATATATTAACAAAAAGAAATAATTATTTCAGAGAAGACAAAGATCATTATGACCCGTAATGTGTAATTAGAAGTTTTATTCATTCTAGGTGAACGCATCATAATTTGATAGTCATGTTAAATAAAATTCAAATTTTCAATACAGTTATGAGATACATACATAAATATTAATAAGAATATAGCATTTTAATTAAAAAACAAAACAAAAAAAACGCCAATAAAATACACCGCATGAATACTACATTACTTACAGTCGAGATCTCGGGAAGTCAATTAACTAAAATTTAGTGGGGAAGTGAAACTTAATTTGAAAACGATATTGTGCGCGCGCTGAAATGTATTAATGTGTTATTTGATAAAATAAAAAAAGAACTTATATGTTTTGTGTTTCTAAAAATAATTCGGGCGGATAGAGAGGAATTTCTTATTCATTGTTACAACCCTTTGAAAAATTACTACAGAAAATGTGTATGTTTGTTTTTTTTTTTTTGTTTTCAACAAAAGTGTGGTGTGTTTTAAGTTTATTTATACTCGGGCGCCGCGAATAACATAATTCCGAGATTGATAAGCATTGGGACGATCTTTTTTCAAGCAGAATTTCTTCCTGGAAAGCCCCATTCTTCGTTCTATTGGTAGTAAAGGAGGACGAAATAAACCTGTCAAGGCATTCAAACTTTACTGATGAGACAACGCAAATACGATAAAAACGGGCATATTATGCCGGCCAAAACCTCCAGAGTGTAAGTCACGACAGGTCACCAATACACCTCTGGTAACTTATGGATGAACTTGACTATGACCTTCCAGTGTGCCTTTCTCCGCGACGTGCACGCCTCTGGAGGGATTTGGAGAAGTTTTTCAACAAAAACTTCCAAACACGACCATTTATAACCATTCATAGCACTGACGGCTTTCGATGTTCTCATCTATTTGCGGAAATGGTCGACAGGGAAAACCCTAGCGTAATAACCGCACACCCTGTTAACAACAGATTTTCCGCAGTATATATTTCAAGCTAGTTGAGGTTTGAAAAATACACGTAGAATCTATGCGATGTGAACTAGACCATGAAGTTGTTATTGAGTGTTGGCGGTAAAAAAGAAGATATTAACTTCCTGTATCAATTTTTTCACTTAGTTGATTCAGATTTGAAAAATAAGCTTGGCAGATATGTATTTTTTCAAGAAATATTTAGCTTTGAAATATTATCCGATCGGCCGTCAGTAATGAAATGAGGAATAAATTTTCTTGAAACGTGGTTTTATCGAGATTTGCTTCTGGAGAAGACAACCTTCTGTCCCGTAATAGCATGAATATTAATACTCATCAAAGACAGTATTTATTGATCTCAATTATGGTACATCCTAAATGTGTATAATTTTTAATGTTCAATAAATAATGTTGGCATACACTTGTGCAGTGTGTTATTATCATTCAATAATATTATAAATATGGACATATTAGTATTGTATGATTGAGTACAGTCCTAGAATATGTTTGATAAGGTAAACCGTCAGGATTTGTAAAATGTCTAATTGTTATCATTGATAAATGAACAGTTTCTCGTCAATACTCTGCTGGTATGTTCATTTATTATTGACAGTTTAAGGGTTTTTCAAAATGTTGTAATGACTAACAGTCCGAATGTAGACTAATTGAAATGTTCTGGAATATTTACAAGAATAGTAACACATTACCCATATATGTAATGGTTGAACACAAATAGTAAGATAAAATAGCCATGTGCATATCTTTTTATTTTGGTAGCACATTTTAAGGAAAAGAAAGAAACTAATAAGTCTGGAAACATTCTCTCATAGCCTCCCTCAGTAATTCAGTTGCTTTTGATTTTTTAATTTGTGACCATTTGAACGCCAATCCTCGGGCTATAATATGAAAAACTGATAACCCCAAGATGAATTATTTAATTGTAGAATACGTTAAAGTTACAGCAGAGACAGATTTAAATATTTCTGATATCTTTGAATTAATTACAGTTATATTTTTGGGATTGTTTCACAAATGTATACGCTTTTTTAATGTACCACAAACATTCAAATTGGAAATAACACACATCGTCATGAACGATATTATATTTCGTTATTTTCGAAAAATTAACGTATAAGAGTAGATGCTAAAAATAATTCCTGCAATAATGGACGTCTTGAATTTTCATTTAATGTGTACTTATAATCATTGATCAGTTATTAGAATTATTTATAATTTTGCCTCCATCTTGGAGCCATCTTAAATTTTTTATATCCCTGGTTGGTAGCAGGATGAAACTCTTGACACCTTCCTATGCGAAGCATTATTCTTACAAATTAAACATAAAAAAACTAATAATTAATGTTAATAGATGTTGCCTAACCGTATTTAAAAAATAATAGTAAATCGGGAAATACTCTAGATTTTTATTATGGTCGTTCATTAAGATTTTATTGGATAACTGAGCTGGTTATTTAATTCAGAAATTGATTTTCGGCACATAAGCTAGTTATGGGTTATTTAATGTATTATTACACACCCATATTAACACAAACACATTTTTATATCTTACTTTAAGGTCTCTATCCTATGAGAATTAAAAAATATAATTTATTGCAAATTCCAAACCAAGAAGATATAAGTTATTTAAATAAACTATCGTCTGCTATTGTTATCCGACCTAATACATTTTGCCTACTTTGTTCCTTATTTTAAGTTGCATCATAGTTTGGGGACCTTTCTAGAGTTTAAATCGGTAATACAGTGAGTTTACTGGCGTGCAGGTATATTAGTTACACGCACTCCAGAAGCATGCCCATTGATGATGGCTCATTTTTTCTGGGTTTTACTTTTTGTGACGAACAGAGAAAGGGAATAACGAAAGAAACATCAAAACACTCGGCAATTCTGATTTATATCTTCGGGGGCTACTCGTACAAACCAGATAGCCTAGTGTTTCGACGCTCTTTCTATTACTTAGCTATTGACATTAACTATAAGATATTACTTAACAATCTCACTTAAATTCATTTTTATTGATTTAAATTTCATGACCCCAAAGTGCGGTCGTTTGTTTGATGTTAAAAATGCATATGTACCTATGTAACGTATTTTGATGTTAAACTTTGACCTACACATTGGGTTGGACACCAAAGTACGTAACGTACTCTGGGGTCCGACCCAAAAATAAAACGCGTTTGTTCCATAGTGCGGTGTTATAAAAGCTGTATACATACAATTCATCCAGATAACAGTTTATGTCATCAAAAATACTTAACTTTTTTTTCTAAATTTGCACATCATTGTTGTTAAAAAGAACTTATGGTAATACTTTATAGATTCGACGAAAGGTTGTTTATTAAGTCTTTTTACATAAAACAGCCACTTTTTATTAACTTATATAATATTATGTATGATCTTCTCTTTGAAATTGATGTCTAGAAAAATAAGGAGAAAGAGGAATCGTAGAAAATCTCATTATTCAGTACCATTATTGTATCTCGCATTGTCATATATTTACTTTAAGACCCAATTATAACAACACGGTTATAAAAGATTTTTGATCATTAATTATTATCATTTGTCCCTGAACTTTTCCCTCTGTATGTGTGATTTCCAATTCGTTTATAGATAATTAGATTTAATTCTTAGATTTGACTGAAATAGTCGTAACGAGGTATTGAACTTATAAAATCTGAAACATTGCTAGACTCTTTACTCTACAAGTTGAAAATATAAGAAGTCATGACCAACCATTAAGTTTTACCAACGATATACTCGTACATGTGTAAAAACGTTAGATAATTCCGGTATTAAATTATGCGATTATTTTACATAAATACACAAGTCAACAGGAATCATCGTTTTGTTCGATTGATACTTCAGAAGAGCTTCCGTTATAGGTAGAGGTCTGTTCGATTGCGCGATGGCAAGAAGTGTTGGAAAATGATATAAATCAGAATAAATATAAAAACACAATAATGACATTTTGTAGATGTTTCTAACAGCTTTTCAATGAATATATGAAATTAAATATGACAGATCGCTTTTTTTGATACTTTTTCGTTCGTTTGGGTTTCTCTTCTAAAGCCCCAGTCACATTAGAGCTTACGACCAGTGAAGACTAGTTCACGATCACCAGTGACCTCTGGTCGCGGACAATCTTTAAAACGTCATCGGTGATCTTTGACAGTCGCAGGTTATCTTATTTAGGTCCCACGACCAATTTCAGTCGTAGAGAGGTTTTTAAGCTTGCAGAAAAACCTTCTTGCGATCAAACAGGTCGCTAGTGATCTTATAAGGTCTTAAGGCTGTCGCACGATGGTCGTTCGGAAGTGCGACAATCTTACGATAGTCTTTACAAATTGCCACTAGTCCCTCTTAAGTAGTCTTTAGTTATCGTGTGATGGTCGTACGACAAGTTGTAGGTTATCGCATGTTATGTCACGGGTAGTCTAGTCGTAAGTAATCCCAGGCAATCTTGAGACCATCGTAGGTTTACTTATGACCTGTCGTGCGATTGTCAATGATGACTTGTCTTACGATACTAGCAAAAGTAAATTTATCTGTGCAAAAATGGTTTTGGTCGCAGACAATCGCTGATGATCGTCAGTTTTACAAGTCGCCGGTGGCCGCAAGTAATCGTAAGCTCTAGTGTGACTGGGGTTTTAGCTGTTCTAGTCATTATTATTCTCTTCTCGAACCGGGCATAAGGCGATTGAAACGAACTTTCGACTAATTTACAGTTGTGGAATTAGTGTACAGTATCTACTAAATCTTTGTTTTATTATAAATTCCTATTCAAATTAATTTCCATTTTGATTTAATTCAAATAATTTAAGTAATATTGGTTTAAATCTTATACCCCGGTCACATATTCACGGAATACGCCCACGGAAGAGCCACGGATTAATTCCGGCATCGTCCGTAGCTACCCGTACTGGTCAGTAGCTCTCCGTATTGTAACCGTAATCAATCATAGTAGTCCTTGTATATCCGTAGCGATCCTTGACAATTTTTGAACATGCACAAAATTTTGCTACGGAAAAATCAACCGTAGCGTATCCCTACTAGTCCGTATTAATCCGTACTGATACGTACTGGTCCGTATGAAAACCGTACTAGTCCGTACTGATTCGTAGTCCACCAACTTGTCAAGGATTTCCACGGTTTTGTACGGAGAACTACGTATTTGTACGGATACCCTACGTATAAGCTACGTATAAGTTTTAATACGGATTAATACGGCATTGTCACGGAAAGCCACGATCGTAATACGTTGCACTACGGAGAGGCAAGGATTAGCACGGTCTTATACGGTTTATTGCGTTGCAACACGAAACGGTACGGAATGGTACGGTCCACCACTGTTTAGTACGGATGAATAAAGTATCATGTACTTTTTCAAGGGTATAAATACTACCTTCTTGTTAAAAACAGACATATTTGCGGAGACATTTAATTAATGATAATTGCCATTTACTGGCTGCAACTTTATATTGAAATGGCTCAGAATGCGGAGGCAGTGGTCGAGCTGCTTGATGACATACATAGAAGTAAATTTATATTAATATCGTACTACAATTCATAAGTAATAGAATAACATTTAATGTTACATATTTTACAAACATTGGATCGTGAAATTGGAGTAAATATGTACATAAAACGAAGTGTCTCATAAGACTCGGAGGGTGGCCCTTGAATGATAATAAGATTAGTTAACAAGTTTTTTACATATTTTTCAAACATAAACATCACGATAATTAATGTTATTGTAAGATGAACAGCAAATCTTAAAATTAAAAGAGAAGCAGTATTGATCAACATTTTTCATTAATGATAACTAGTCCATATCTAATCAGGTAAGAGGAGACAGACGAGATGGTGGACTAGAGATGGGCTGTTACAAAGACCGCTTCAAGTTTAGTATGAGGCTCTTATGGCCGAACTTGTTGAGGATCCAGCGTCTTTCAAGAAATTCACTTTAATCGGACCTGATGTGTCTCGGGGTCGGACGCGATTAGGCCGAGTCCTCTCCGCCAAAATCATTGAACTCTGCAATTCGTTTTGAGGCATTTTTGAAAATGAGCAGGCAAGAGGTTGCGGACGGATGTATAAAGGTCCGTATAGATCCGTGGCAATACGTTCTTCTCCGTATCAATACGTTCTTCTCCGTATCAGACCGTACTTATTCGTTCTAACCCGTGCTTATACCGTAGCAGACCGTAGTGTATCCGTAGTGCGTCCGTCCTGATTCGTGTCGCTCCGTATCAAACCGTGTCGGTCCGTAACAATCCGTGTCTCTCCGGGGACTTTTGGTGGTAAATCCGTCGGACTCCGTACTCATACCGTTGTGTGTCCGTACTGGAACCGTAGCGAACTACGAAATTTCACATTTCCGTAGTAATCCGTGAACAATTAGACCGTAGCTCTTCCGTAGCATTATCCGTGAATATGTGACCGGGGCATTAGATGACAATTATTGGGGGTAAAAATGAACTGAAATAAAACTATTGAGGACGAATAAAATGTTCTGTTTGCGGTTAGCATGGTTAGTAGAAGCTTATCCTATGCAAGTTTGCAAGTTAACAAGTTTGACTTCGGCCGAGTATCTTTTTAAAGATACTTTTTGTTTTCTAATGTGCTTTTTATATCAAAGTATGAATCAAATTCATTTATTAATTACAAAGATACAGGCAACCTTATAAAAATCAATCAAAGTCAAGATCATATTAAGGTCAATGTCACACTTCAATTTTTCCCAAATTAACGTTTTGTGTCCTGTGCTGTTTCTCGTTCAAGAATAAATAAATAATAAACAAATTCTTTCCAAAACTTGATTCTATCAACTTAAAATGAAACTTTGAAACTGATAAAATACGGACGGACAACAACATTTTAGGTTTACAGGTATTTTCTATGATGTTCCCCACCTTAAACCAGTGAAATCGACGGGATATGTGGTCTCCTATTATAACTAGGATTGTGGACGGGATTAAAAGTTTGCCTGAAATGGCCCAGGTACGGATGACAGTCAACATGTGATTAATAACCTTTACGGTTGATAATGCCAACGTAAGTTTGCACGACATGTATAGTTAATTAATTATAGCTGATTTACTTCCCGTGAGACCGTTTTTATTTTCCAACATTAATGAATATGTTTTAGCATGTACATGTAGTATCTTAGATACTTTGCAAAACAGCGTAAATGAAATTTCTTGTTTTCATTATATATAATCGTATATCTTTTGAAAGCTGTCATGTGTTTACTATACAATGTATCTCTCTCCCTTTTGACTTCAAACTATATATAATAAGATATAGATTGACACAATTTAATTGGTTTTACACACTACACACATTTTTATGATGATATGACACATTAAATTCCATTATTCAGCTATGAAAAGTCATACATGTTTCATTCAAATTAATTATGAATTAATATAACACTATAACAACAAGAATGTCGAACGACACATATACCCCCCTTTCTAGCCATTGACTCACATAATTGGTAATTTTATTACAGAAACTTGCCAAAAATGGGTACATGGAAGTGTTCAATTATGGAAAAATCAACGAAAGCCATTTTGACATTAAAGGCCCCTGTGACCTTGACCTTTGACCTAGTGACCCCAAAATCAATAGGGGTCATCTACTTGTGATGACCAATCACTATGTGAAATATGAAGACTTTGTGATACACACTTTTCAAGATAATCAGCGGAAACCATTTTGACATTTAAGGCCCCTGTGACCTTGACCTTTGACCTATTGACCCCAAAATCAATAGGGGTCATCTACTAGTGATGACCAATCACTATGTGAAATATGAAGACTTTGTGAAACATACTTTTCAAGATAATCAGCGGAAACCATTTTGACATTTAAGGCCCATGTGACCTTGACCTTTGACCTAGTGACCCCAAAATCAATAGGGGTCATCTACTTGTGATGACCAATCACTATGTGAAATATGAAGACTTTGTGATACATACTTTTCAAGATAATCAGCGGAAACCATTTTGATATTTAAGGCCCCTGTGACCTTGACCTTTGACCTAGTGACCCCAAAATCAAAAGGTGTCATCTACTAGTGATGACCAATCCTAGTGTGAAATATGAAGACTTTGTGATGCATACTTTTCAAGATAATCAGCGGAAATTATTTTTAACATTTAAGGTCCTGTGACCTTGACCTTTGACCTGGTGACCCCAAAATCAATGGGGGTCATCTACTTGTTATGACCAATCACTTTGTGAAATATGAAGACTTTATGATAAATACTTTTCAAGATAATCAGCGGAAACCATTTTGACATTTTAAGGTCCCTGTGACCTTGACCTTTGACCTAGTGACCCCAAAATCAATAGGGGTCATCTACATGTTAAGACCAATCACTATGTGAAATATGAAGACTTTCTGATAAATACAAGATAATGAGCTGATACCATTCTGACATTTAAGACCCCTGTGACCTTGTCCTTTGACCTAGTGACCCCAAAATCAATAGGGGTCATCTACTAGTGAAGACCAATCACTATGTTAAATATGAAGACTTTGTGATACATACTTTTCAAGATAATCAGCGGAAACCATTTTGACATTTTAAGGTCCCTGTGACCTTGACCTTTGACCTAGTGACCCCAAAATCAATAGGGGTCATCTACTAGTGAAGACCAATCACTGTGTGAAATATGAAGACTTTGTGATACATACTTTTCAAGATAATCAGCGGAAACCATTTTGACATTGAAGGTCCCTGTGACCTTGACCTTTGACCTAGTGACCCCAAAATCAATAGGGGTCATCTACTAGTTATGACCAATCACTGTGTGAAATATGAAGACTTTGTGATACACACTTTTCAAGATAATCAGCGGAAACCATTTTGACATTTAAGGTCCCTGTCACCTTGACCTTTGACCTAGTGACCCCAAAATCAAAAGGGGTCATCTACTAGTGAAGACCAATCACTATGTGAAATATGAAGACTTTGTGATACATACTTTTCAAGATAATCAGCGGAAACCATGTGGTCTACCGACGGACAGACCGACAGACCGACAGACAGACAGACCGACAGACAGACAGACAGACCGACATTAGCAAAACAATATACCCCCTCTTCTTCGAAGGGGGGCATAAAAATGTAAGCTGATCTTTAATGTAATCAATATTGATGTAGATGTAATGAAACAGTATCTTTGTCATAAATTGTTAATCAGCATTCTATTTTAAAAAGATATTTTCCCAACAAAATAATGTAACTAATTAAATACATTTGTTATTTATTTATTTTAGACGGATTAGAACTTTATAACTCCTACGTAGGAGATATAAAAACCTAATTAGGAGTTTTAAAGTCCTACGTAGGACTTACAAACTCTACGTAGGACTTTATAACTCCTACGTAGGAGTTAAAAAAGACTTATTAGGACTTTATAACTCCTACGTAGGACTTTTTATGTCCTTCGTAGGACTTTATAACTCCTACATAAGAGATAAAAAAGCCTAATTAGAAGGTTATAACTCCTACGTAGGACTTTATGTGTTCCTCTACGTAGGAGTTTTAAAGTCCTACGTAGGAGTTATAAAGTCCTACGTAGATTTTGTAAGTCCTACGAAGGACTTTAAAACTCCTAATTAGGTTTTTATATCTCCTACGTAGGAGTTACAAAGTTCTACGTAGGACTAATAAAGTCCTACGTAGGACTTACAAACTCCTACGTAGGAGTTATAAACTCCTAATTAGGCTACGTAGGACTTTATAACTCCTACAAAGGAGATAAAAAAAGCCTAATTAGGAGTTTATAACTCCTACGTATGAGTTTGTAAGTCCTACGTAGGACTTTATTAGTCCTACGTAGGACTTTATAACTCCTACGTAGCAGATAAATAAACCTAATTAGGAGTTTTAAAGTCCTACGTAGGACTTACAAACTCCTACGTAAGACTTTATAACTCCTACGTAGGAGTTAAAAAAAGCCTAATTAGGAGTTTATAACTCCTACGTATGAGTTTGTAAGTCCTACGTAGGACTTTATTAGTCCTACGTAGGACTTTATAACTCCTACGTAGGAGATTAAAAAGCCTACTTAGGAGTTTATAACTCCTACGTAGGACTTTATAAGTGTTCCTCTACGTAGGAGTTTTTAAGTCCTACGTAGGAGTTAGGAGTTTAGGATTTTTTAACTCCTACGTATGAGTTATAAAGTCCTACGTAGAGTTTGTAAGTCCTACGCAGGACTTTAAAACTCCTAATTAGGTTTATATATCTCCTACGTAGGAGTTATAAAGTTCTACGTAGGACTAACAAACTCCTACGTAGGAGTTATAAACTCCTAATTAGGCTTTTTTATCTCCTACGTAGGAGTTATAAAGTCCTACGTAGGAGTTGCAAAGTCCTACGTAGGAGTTATCTTTTATTAATAAAACATGTTAAATTGGCACCAGGACGCTTCCGTAGAAATCTCCATATTTAGTGTAATATTTAAATTGAATATAGAAGGACCGAAGGTGTGTACAATAAAATCATTGGTGACGATCTATTTTTAGATATGTCGGGATGGAGAAGGTTTATCCGGTGAGCGAGTAGGTGTATTTTTTTTCTTTTATATCATATTTGAAATATAACAATACAAACATACACATTAATTAACATGCAATTATTAAATTCTAAGAGGATATTTTTCGTTTGAGTGAAATATGGAATATATTTTCACGAAACATGACAAAATGCCACATATTTTCACGAGCCGGGACGGCGTGTGAAAAAATGTGGCATTTTATCATGTTGAGTGAAAATATATACCATTTTTTACGAAAAACGAAAAAATAACCTTTTTATTTAATTTCATTATTAAAGAAAAATGGTTATGAACATCCTTGCTTGCTACGCAACTGCAATTGCACAGCGCGCAGTAATATAATTATTTTATTTTATGCTTTCCAGTGTTTTATTGTAATATATAGAGGATATTCAAGTTTTTTCTATAAATACATGATTTATTTTCATCGAGTGGTATGAAAATAAATATTTCATGAGTGGCGGTAGCCAAGAGTGAAATATGGTAATTTTCTTGCCACAAGATGAAAATAAATCATGTATTTATAGAAAAAACTTGAATTTTCTGTTTATTATATACATTTTTACTCTTTTTTGACATTAAAATTTGAAAGACTTTCCCTTAAATTTTGTGTACAGGCAGAATTTAAAAGAAAGTAGTCCGGCAAGACACCAGTGAAAATACGGAAAATATGTTTCACTGCAGTGAAAAATAAATTTTTACAGTGAAAATACGGAAAATGAAAATACGCATTTTATTTCATCAATATTTCTCAATATTTCATTTATAAGTATATAATAAAATAGATGATTATATTCTGATAAACCACTAGTGAAATTTATAAAATATAATTTTCACTGTAGCCGAACTTTACAGTATTTGAATGCGGATGAAAAGAAAATCATAACTAAATGGAATAACAGGCAGAAATAAATGCCGTCATGCGTAAATTTTGCTTCTTTAGGAAAATAAAGTCGATGTTACCATACATCATGTAAAAAATGTAACAAAGTTAGAGAAATTTAACAGAACTATATTTCAAAATTGATGATGTGACGTCATGATGTGATGACGTCAAAAAGGAGAATGCGCGACGTTACGCGGCAAAATCAGTAAAAAAAAAATACTAAAAATCACTTAAAAAGCATGAAATAAAAAGAAAATTTATTTGTTTTACATATAAGATTGAAATATATTTCATTCGTGAAAACCAGCTATTATATTTTCACTCGTGGCTACTTTAGTTACTCTAGTAGGAGATTGGATTAATTGCTCGAAGATTTTGGCCTCGAGCAATTAATCCAATCTCCTACTAGAGTAACTTAAGATACATCTACTATAATTGACCATTTATACGTATCTTCCCTTAACCATATTTATGATATGAGTGTCTCTAATTTAAGCTAATTTTAATGAACAAGTATTTAAAGATGATTTGAATGCTATTAATTTTGATATGATTGAAACTATTGCAGAGCCAAATAACTCACTTGATGTTCTATACAATATGATTGAAACATTATTTAACAAACATGCGCCTGTAAAAGTAAAGCGTATTAAAAGGACTAAACAACCAGATTGGTTCTCTCACGAAATTAAAGAGGCCCGCAATAAAAGAGATCACTATAACAGTTGTAAAGACTGGATTAATTATAAGTTATGGAGAAATAAATGCCAGGCTATTATTAAAAAGAGTAAGAAGATGTTCTATAACAAGGCAGTTGAAGATTCGAGAGATTGTAAATATTTATGGCAAAATTTAAAAGACATATCAAATGAGAATAAGCAGCAACCGTCTTTACCAATCACATTAAACATTAATGATGTTCTTTTTGAAGGAAATGTGAATGTTGCAAATGCCTTAAATAAACATTTTACAGAAATTTCAAAACTTATTAAGAAATCTAAGAAATCTAATTTTAATGTTAACAATTTTTCGTATTTAAAAGATTTTCTTTTTCATAAAATTAGACATAAGCAATTTGACATTGATTTCATAACCACATTTGAAGTAAGCAGATATTTTGACAACCTTGATAAAAATAAATCTTCTGGCATTGATGGAATTGGTCCTAATATGTTAAAACTATGTAAAGACTCTATAACGAGAGCAATAACTTCAATTATTAATAAGAGTATTTCACTAGGTATATTCCCAGATAAACTGAAACTAGCACGTATTATACCTTTACACAAAGGGGGAGATAAGTCAAACCCCAATAATTATAGGCCAATATCTATTCTCCCAACCATTTTGCAAATCAGCTAAATAACTATCTTCATTATACCAATATCATTAATGAACATCAGTCAGGTTTCCGGAGACATCATTCTTGCCAAACGGCTTTGATCCGCCTTATAGATGCTTGGCTTACGAATATTGATGATGGAAATATAATAGGTGCTGTATTTTTAGATTTAAAAAAAGTCTTTGATTTAGTTGACCATAATATACTTATTCATAAATTAAAACTTTATCATTTTTCTGAAAACTCTGTACAATTTTTCCAGTCATATCTCTCTAACAGAGAGCAAATTGTAAAAGTCAACAATGATAAATCTGAAAGCTGACCGGTTATATCAGGCGTGCCACAGGGCTCAATCTTAGGTCCTATACTGTTTCATTTATATGTAAATGATATATCAGTCACTACGAATTCAGACATTGATATGTATGCAGACGATTCAACATTACACATAGCTGACCAAAGTTTGAGTAATATACAGTCTGAGTTGCAAATAGACTTACTAAAAATACAAGAATGGTGCACTCTCAATAATATGGCCATAAATCCAGAAAAGACCACGTGCATGATAATTGGATCAAAATGTAAAATAAATAACATAGGCAATCTTTCTCTGCATATTGAGAATTAGAGTATAAATAATGGTCATTGTCAAAAGCTAATTGGATTGCATATTGATAACTGTCTATCTTGGAAAACACATATTGACAAAACATGTTCTAAGCTTGCTTCTAAAATATCTCTGCTGAAAAGAATTCAAATATTTCTTACACCTGAAATGAAACAATTATTTTATAACGCTTACATTGCCCGTACTTTTGATTATGGATGCATTATTTGGTCCCAATGTAACAAATCAGATCTAAATAGAATAACAAAATTACAAAAAAGAACCGCCAGAATTATTTTAAATAAACCCGTAAAAACAAATTCTCTTGATATGTTTCAAAATATGAAATGGTTATCTTTTCCATCTAGATGTAAATACTTTTCTGGAATTATGGTATATAAAGCGGCCAGCATATATTTCTAATCTAATTCCGTTATCTCAAAATAAAACTTACTTACTAAGATCAACACATAAAAAAGATATTATGCATAAACGACCTAAAACAAATTATTTGAAACGTACTTTTTATTATTCTAGTATAAAGTTATGGAACACTATTCCTTTAAAAATAAGAAATCTTTCAAATCTTAAATTGTTTAAATCACATTTCAAACATTTATTATTATCTAGAGATGAATTATAGAAAATTTACCTATTATGTCTGTCTTCTTTGTTGATTAAGATTTACTGAATGTTGTAATATGTCCGTTGTTTTGTTTATGTTTTATTGAAGGCCTTGTTGAAAATAAGATTTTGCATTATATGTGTTATATCTAATGCTTTGATGTATTGTCTTAATAAGTTACCTTCGTTAAATAAAGAGTTTATTATTATTATTAAAATTCTATATCTTGTTTTGCACGCGATATTTAGCGCTACATTGTGACGTCACGTAAATAACACTGTACAGCGTTAATGACTGAATTTATTAAAGCTATTGGTGTTCGGGTTAGACCATTTTCTATCATTCTACATAGTTTTCAAAACAAAATTCAACAAAATTTGTTTGTATTTATCAGATTTTTCAAACAAAATGGCGAAAGATGTCCCTTAAAATAAATATGAGTTTTGACTCCGCCCACTTTCATATTTATATTTCATATTTATTTTTAAAACAGAAACAAACAAAAAAGGAACAAGTGAACTAGTTCCAATTAATTTTCTTACGTTTTATGGTTTTGAATTTATTAAGCTGTCCATTACTGTTTGTTTGTTTGTTTGTTAGAGCGTTAAACAAGTTACTCCATTTTTGTTTGTGTGATTCAACATTATCATTTAGAAAAGCCATTTCCTCTTCAATTTGTATTCTCAAAAGCAAAAATTTTGAGAATATCGAAAGTTGGTTCATGCTTTTGGTATTTCATTTTAAGGATAAATATTTTATAAGTATGGTGATATAATTTACTAAAAAAATATTGTTAGTATTGTTTTTCAGCTCTCCAAAAACACTGAACATTTCTAAATTATATGAGAAATCAATATTCATTGATAAGAGAAAATAATGTAATTTTGACCATAGATTTTGTATAATAGTACATCCCAAAAAGATGATAAAGCGTTTCTAAATTGCTACCACAAAAATAACATAGATTTGAATTACAAAGAATCATTTTTAATTACCTTTCCAGATTTTTCTTCCTTTTTGATTGGATATTGGTAACCCAAAAGAAATTGATATTACCGAGCCAGACGGGTAATATACACACTAAATTTCCCCGTTGGGTACCCCACGTTGTAAACAACGTGCGCTGTGGCGATGCGCGTACGGTTTGATTTTACGCGATGTAAATTCCGATTTACAAGCACATTTTAACTGTCAAATGATAAATATTTACCAAAATAGAGTAATGATCCTTTTATCTTGTTTACATTCGTTAGGATCGAAAGAAAATACGTCATGTATTTATGTGACGTCATGTTGTGATAAAGGGGTACCCTAAAGGGAATCTTATTTCGACGTTTCATTTGAAGTAGCAATGATTTAAATAAAAAATCGTCTTAACTCGGCAGGGGGAGGGTAATAAAATTATTATTTTGGTTTTGGAGTGATATATGTGGATTTATCACATAAACCGCGGCGCAGGAGTGTAATAAAGCCATTTAATAATCAAAGCACAGAAGGCGCTGAATTTGTTTGGGTCTCAGAATGTTATAAAGGTACAGGTTGTGAGATTATATGTATAGTGCCACCAATGCTTTCCAGCGTTTTAATTATAGTAAATTGGCTATAAGACTAATTGCAACACTGATATTCAATCCAATGTTTACTTGACTTAAACAATTTGAAAAAAAAAATGAGTTGCCTTTACTGGGATTTGAACTCCAGACCTCTCGCTTCCTAAGCGAGCGCGAAAACCCTTCAGCCACGGTGAATTTATATGTGAACGGCCTGAAGAAAACCATATTATTCTAAATTAGAGCTTGTAACGACTTTAACTGTTGTTTAACACAGATGTAAATAATCCTGGAGCTTACTATAAGCATGTATATTTATAAAGAATCAAAGGGCTGCAAGTTATGTGGTATTTTGTGATCTTTACAATCTAAATCGTTCTGTATATCTGTATGTATTTTCCTGTATAAATTTATTTTTATGCATTATAATTTTATTTTGCAAGGCACCAAAGTTTTGATACATACGGAATTCTGCATAACTATGGTTGCATCAAAATATCATTTATGTTCATTTTTTACGACAGCTACACTTTATCCTTGCATATCATGGCTACTTTCTTAACAAAGACACTTACAAAAGAATTTAAAAAAAAAGGTTCCTCGACTGGGATTTGAACTCCAGACCTCTTACTCACTTAGCGAGCGCGTTACCCCTGCACCACGGAGAAGTTATACATACAATGTCTGAATAACATCAAGTCATTCTAAATTTAGAACTTCCATTGCATTTCGGGTTTGTAATCCATTAATTTCGAGGTATTTTGTTCAGGATAAACCTGTTGTTTAAAATTGAAGTAAATAATTTAGCGAAATTTTTCTCGCCCAAACAGTCCGACATGTAGAATCTATATATTCCACTACTCGGTTTGGGTAGTATTTGGTAATCGACATCGCTAAAAATAGTATTTTCATTGATAAAATCATATTCATCCGCGTAATTTGTGATTGTGCATTTATTGACAATTCTATAAGCCAACGCTATTTTCAAACTTTGAATGCGTTGTAATTTGTTGGATACTTGTAACAAAATAAAAATATATCTTTCTTTTAAATCGCTAGTTTTCAGCTGTTCTGAGAACTACTTGTTGTTAGGTTTGTCGTAATCTTCTGTGTCAGAGATTGAATTTTCGCTTTGTATTTACTTATTTTCGATCAGAAAATACAATAAAACAATATTAGAAATCTTCGACCATTCGGGAATTATTTTGCTTGAAAATTAATGTGCCTGTCTTTGACCATCTTTACGCAGTGATCTCCCCTGAATTTTTCGGCGTTAGTGTACATATAAAGGGAAGTCACCGCTTCAAAAAAGTGGACTACTTTCGGCATTTGCAATAAACAACATTAGACTCTGAAATTTCGCTACCATTATTTGTTTGGTCTGACGACCCAAACAAATAAAAACGATATTACACTACTGTAATAACACTTTGACGTGACATTATTTGCGCTATATAGGATTATATAGCGTTATTAAAGCGCGCTAATGTTAGCGTTACACTATAGGCGCATCATTGAAAAATTACTCTTTTTAACAGTTTACTGTTCATATTTTATATATGTGATAAATAGAATATTATATTCGTGTAGATTCAATACTAAATTTATTGAACTCGTTGAATAAAACAATATTATGCTCGCCAGAGGCTCGCATAATATGATTTTATTCAACTCGTTCAATAAATTTAGTATTAAACTACACTCATATATAAGATATAAAATCTTGACAGGTAATATATCCACATATATCAATCCAAAACCAAAATAACATATATAGAGGATATTGAATGAGTGTAAGTTCAATACTGAATTTATTGCACAAGTTGAATAAAATAATATTATGCGAGCCTCTGGCGAGCATGATATTATTTTATTCAACGAGTGCAATAAATTCAGTAATGAACTTACACGAATTTAATATTCTATTTATCACATACCCAAAATTAAGACAGTTTAAAGTGAAATAAGAGTCATTTTGTATTGACGCGCCTATAGTATAACGTTAACATTTAGCGCGTCTTTACACTATGTTTGTATAACGCTAATGACGTCACGTCAAAATATATGCACGGCCGTGCAATACCATATTTACGGAGTCGCAAAATCGGCACGGGTGTGTGATAAAATGTATTCTTTTGCTGTTGACCATGTGACGTCATCATCTGGTGATAGAACTTAGAACTTCCCTTCTTAAACGACGTCATTTTAACGCGGTTCATTCATAAAGTGCGCTAAAATGACGTTGTTGTTTGGCACGCGACTCATCTGGCACCGCCCATGCCAGATGAAATTTCCGGCATGGGTAAAACTCACGGAAACGCCAGTCTGCTATGGAAGAATAATAATATCTGTCATATGTTGCGGTTCGGACCGGAATATCCGTCCCGAGGGGACCCGCCCATTGGGCGGTAACGAGGCTTGCCAAGTTACCGCCAATTGGCGGGTTCCCGAGGGACGGATTAATAATATCTGTCATATGTTGCGCTTCGGATTTCAATTTCACGAATTCACGATTTCAACTTCATGAATTCACGAATTCAACTTCGTGAATTCACGATTTCAACTTCATGAATTCACAATTTCAACTTCACGAATTCACAATTTCAACTCCATGAATTCACTAAAAGAAATCGTGAAGTCGTGAAGTTGAAATCGTGAATTCATGAAGTTGAAATCGTGATTTCACGAAGTTGAAATGGCCCTACTGGTCTTTCGTACTCCGGAGAGCTATTTTCGTCAAAAGCTATATTGTTGGTAAATCTTCTTGAAAAAAAAGCCTTGATTACTTCTTTATCGTTATTAAAAAGATTTGCCGCTGATATTGACGCTCCTTTTTTGTAATTAATGTTTTGTTCGTCTAATCAATATAGTATTAGAGATATCTATGCCATGACGCGCTTTCATTCTTGATCTGCTATCACAAAATAAGAAACCACAATTATTACCTTAATTATTTCATTAAACCTTTAAGCAATTCAATATGACAGTAATTTATATACATTGTAGAAGAACATGTAACATACAGCCTCTATTACACTTGTTTCAGTTTTAATTAAATGGTTCGGGGCTCGCTTCATTTAATTGTCCGCAAAGAGAATGATTCAAAAATCAACATAGAAGTATTTCTTCCTTTAAACAGTATTTCATTTATAATAAATCTATTTAAGTGGACAGAATGATACGTGACTGCACGAATAACACAATATACATGTATCAAAGATATAATTATTTCTTTATCTCCTTCAATATTAAAATCATTGTAATACAATTCTTAACAAAGAGGCATATAACAGCACGCATTAATACAATATGTAAATGAAGTAAATTATTATTAAACAGAAATAGTATGAGGAAACAATGATAATTATGAAAGTAAAATTAAATGTAAAAGACAAGTGATATTTGGTTTATATTTTAAAA
>NW_026858218.1:0-21414 GCF_026571515.1 Ruditapes philippinarum
ATCAAATGTTAACGTTTGTATTCTTTTATAAATAATCACTTTCTCAAGCAACAATATATATAAGTCAAACTTATTTTCATAATTATTCCTAATTTGCTCATTATTTTAACGTCTCATACTTTGTTCTTAAATGCCCTTTTAAGGCTGTTATATCACTTTACTATGTACTTTACATGTATCGTTGATCTCATACATTAGTAGCTCCCATGTTCTTTCTATTCATGTTGCCTATGAATGGCCAATATAAAAGTGGTTTTAGATAAATTCAGAATTCTTATATCCTTCTTCACTTTCTTTATTTCACTTAAGGGTTGGAACATGCATTGACATGTTGAAGTTCTAATAAGGGTCAAAGAATATGTGGTCATAATAATTAGAAATTACTATCATACATAAACATATTTGCTGTCTTTATTATCTCAGATAATATCCTTCAGGACGCTTTTTCAACTTTCGAATATTTAGTAATTTTTTATGATATAATACCAACCTTACCAAAATATCGAGAATTTAAGGACATTCCTCAATTTCAATTATGAATTATATAGGAAATCAGGACCGCTTAAATTGTTCAGATTTTTCAATTTTTGGAATTAAGAGTCTTAAACTTAGATCTTCTTTGTCTTATAATTTAACTTTTTTTAAATAGTACATTACATTTTTTAGACTTTATTCAATTAACTTAAGGGTTTTTTTTTTTTTAATTGTTGACTTATTTTATCCACTTCAAACTTCTGTTCACATTAATTTGCCTGAATTAATGGATGTTTAATCTAAATCATAATAAGTTTTAACCAATAAGATGAAACTGCATTATCATCTATTTACACTTACATCTGAAGTTTGTCTACTGCATCGTGGGCATTCTGATCGGTGTAATAGCTCTTCCATCTGTAAAACGCTATCATAGTCGTCAATTAAGGTATTGCCGTCATTCTTCTAATCATGCTGCTTGAGTGAAATAGCATTTCTATAATGGAAACGAAACTTTGAACTAAAAAACACGTTTCAACATAATTGTATGGCATAAATATAACATGATTAGAAAATCAAAATTGTTTGGTATACAATATTGTTTGGTACTACCCTACATATAGGAATCTATCATGGCCTTAATCAGGGCATTTTCATATATTGTTTACAAAACTGTCACATGGCAATTGGATAATGTGTCTTATTCTATTCGAACAAGAGCAGTTGAGACCGGTGATGATCCCCCAAATTAGTGTTTTGACACAGAATGATCCTCTGTATGTCAGTAGTTATGTACAAGACAAATCAAATGTTAAAAACAACCAAATTATTGCGCACCGTTACACATGTCTTCATATATGAGATCATTTCGTCAATAGTTGTAAAATCGGACTTAAAAAAATGAAGTTTATATGGGCGACACAATTTTCCTGCAAGGTCATCTGTACCTTACTTTCAAGTAGTGATCCACATACATTGTGTGAGATCTGATCGGTCTCAATATATGATCATTTCTGTGAAATAATTTTTAAATATCCGACTCCAAATAACGAAGTTATTGCCGTATCAGCGTTTTGGTGTGCAGAGGTATTGCCTGTGACCTTTCACCTTGCAAGTGAGCGCCCAAACTGTTTGCGCATGACCGTCGTCTAACTTATGTGTTGAACATTTTCTGTTAATAGTTGTAAATACTTAAAATAACGAAGTATGGGCTGGAACAGATTTTCCTGCAAGGTCATTGCTGTTGACATTCAACTCAAGGTACCACTCAAATGGATGCTCAAACATCATCTCAATATGGTGATCATTTCTGGAAAAGTTTAAAATCTGTCTTTGATTTGCTGCAAGTAATGGCTGGGAACTTGATTTCAAGTAGTGACCCAATGTTCATTCTGCGAAACGTTGATTCAATATGGTATCAATCTCTGTGAAATAGTCGTTAAATTCGAAAACTCAATTAACGAAGTTATGGCCGGACACATTTTGCTTGCTATAGGTCGATGCTGGGACCTTGATCTTCAGGGAGCGCGCCAATATGTGTTTCTGTGTGGACACTGGTCTCAAATATGGGTGATAATTTTGTGAAATTGTTTGTACAAATCGCTTCAATAACAATGAGTTATTTGGTGGACGATGTGAATTGGGATTGTATGTATCGTCGGACGGACTGATCATTTGTTACTTTTGAATGTTTATGCGGCAAACAGTCTCATAACACCTACCTGACAAAGTCCATTAAGCAAAATAAGCGTCACAAAAAAAAAAATAGTTCTTATTTGAATTTTATGAGTTTTTTGTTCTTTATTTAACTACCGATGAAGCTCAAATCAAATGTTGCTCGGATGACATCGGCTGGGACGTGATATTCCAAATAATTATGTGCTCTCTGATGTTGGTTCTCTTCTATTGTTCTTTAGCCAACTATCAAGAAAATAGTCAACATAAGAGCAATTACGGGAATGAATAAGACTATCACTGAGTATTAAATATCCTCACAAGCTAAATTTGACTTTGTTGAAAAAATAAGTTCTGAGAGAAAAATTTGAATAAACCTACTAGAAAAAATAGTATCCACAGCAATGTTACAAAGAATTATTTCAATTTTATTTGCAATCTCCAACTAGGCTCTTTGGATATTAAGATTCTGTAAACACAAGTTTGATGAACAATATCGTCATTCCTAACCCTATTTAATTGTCGTGGATAACCATTTTTCTATTTTAGTAACGTTGACCCGTTGAATCCCAGGAGTCTAAATGCAAATACGCAAGCGCGGTCTTGCATGTAAGTTTGTAAAACACCTAAGTGATACAAATCTCATCCTAGCTTAGTTATTGCCGAAAACCATTTCCTTTCTTTTTAAGTAACCGGTGCGACCTTGGCCCAAGGGGGTCCAGATTGCAATTACCACAACGGGTCTCATATAGAGCTGCATATCACCAACTTTGTTCACAATATCATTTCTAACTTAAATAGTACGACAACCATTGTTCTATTTTAAAGTAACGATGACCTACCTTGTCCACAGGGGTCCAGATGCAATTCCATCGTGGCGGTTTTCAGTTATAAGCTGTGCTGTACACCAATGTTATACAATATATCATTCCTAATCTTTAGTTATTGTCGAAACCATTTTTTCTATTTGTTAGTAACGTGACCTTGTACCTTGGCCAGGGGTCCTACTGCAATAGCAACAGAGTCTCATAATAATTGTGTACAGCAATTTTGATTACAATATCTCATTCCTAACTACGTTATTGGCGGAAACCATTTTTCTATTTTAAGTAAGTGACCTTGACTGGCCCAGGGTCCAGAGGCAATACCAACCGGGCTTCATATATCTTGCCGTACACAGTTTTGATTACAATATCTATCCAACTTTAGTTATTGTCTTGAACCCATTTTCTATATAGTAATGGTACTTCGACCTGCCCCAGGTCGAATGCAATATCCTACCGGGGTCCTTCATGATAAAGCTTGCTAATTACTAAGTTGATTAGCAAATCTCTTCCTAACTTAGTTTTGTTCCGAAACCAATTTTCTATTTTTAGTAACGGTGACCTTGACTGGGTCCCAGGGGGTCCAAATGCATTCCAACCGGGTTTTCCACAAGGTTGCTATAGATACCAATTTGATACAAACCTCACTGCCAAAACCTAGTCATCGTCTGGAAACCATGATGTTGACCGACCGAACGGACCGACGGAATGACCAAACCGCCGAACAAGTGACCCCTAAACCCCCCCTAAAACTTCGTTTTGTGGGTATATATGCACATCAAAGGGAAGAACATTACCTATTGTCTCTATGCATATAAAACTGTCCCTGTGAGTCGCAGACTGACGGACGGAGCAACCCGCGATACCATGTGCTCCCCGAAATTTTCGCGAGTTATAAAGAAATAATTATGAAACAGTTGAATCAGTTCGGAAAATAGCACATCCAAAAAAATGATGGGTTAATTATCTTTAACAAAGCTTTATAAATCTTATTGAAACTGATTCAGCAAATTTAAACATAATATCGGCAATTTTCACACTTCCACACCAAGTACAAAAGGTGTACCTTTGAAACCATGAAGAAGACAGGTAAATTTTGTAACTTTGTTTGAATCCTTAGATCTTTCATTTTCAATTTACTTGATGCGAATATACAGCATTGTACATACAATACTAGCTAATAAAGATAAACAACACTTTATAATATTTACCCTTGTAAAAAGATTTTTTTTACGTGACAATCACACCAATGTGCATGAAAATACTGGTTATTTTCATTAGATGTATATAGCCCATGAATCGTTCACAGAATTGTTTCTGCATCGACCCTGAGCATTAATATTAAAACTTACAAATTGGCTCCAAGGGATCGTCACCCCTGAGAGCATCGCTGTTGTTTTCCAGTTAGGTGCAGGTGGCGTGAGAGGCAGATGCTGCATCAGATAAAGTCATGATGGCGCGACATGAGTGGTTCGGACAAGCAATTGCCCTTAAAGCAACAGCTGATTTTAACTGCCCAAGAGGCAACAGAATTTGTTTTCAGCATCAGGTACTGGCTTATGGTCGCTTGGCTGAGAGTTGCAATTGACAGCCCCCACATGCACAGTTGTGGTAGTGACTCTTGGTAGACCGAATGTTTTGTAAAAATATCCTTATTTTGTCAGCTGTCAACAGAATGGTACAGTCCCTCCTTTAAATATCCAAGTCACTACCAGCCTTTACCCACTGTCTGATTTTTCCTTCTCTAACGAAGTTGATGTGCCATCCTGACATTATCAATATCTAAACAAATCAAAAAAAAAGAATTTGTTAGATTTATATAATAAGTATTATGTCCTGGATTGCAATTCAAAGTGCAAAATATGGTAAATAATATGATAAGTGTTCCAAAAAAGACACAAAAAAACTAGTTGGGTGTCAATCGACAGATTATAGGATATATATTCTAATGAAAATGACAACAATTTGTTTATTTCTTTTATCATATAACTATAAAGACAACTATATATAAATATCAGTTTAAAGCATTTCCATTCTAATTTTAGTGTTGTTGTTGCAATTAGCGGTTTTACGGATAGGTTAAATCCGTCCTTGCCGTTCAAATATACCGGGGTTTAAATAAGCAAATTAATAGTGTTACATCCTTGAATAATACTAGTAGTTAACATTTTATAATCATAATGTTATTCAACAAAGAAAACACTGACAACAATTTCTTGTAAAATGAATTAGGGTCTAAACCCTTTACTCATATAACGCGAAACAACGCACTTTCGACCGCCCTCGCCCCCTTTTTTAGCCTGAAATAGTGGAAAAAATGTCGCTATGTTGGGTCGAAAAATGTTTTTTCGTGTTGAGAAATTTGTCTAAAAAAGAGTGTCTACTTTTCAGCGCCGCCCGCTCTAAAAATACACAAGGGGTTGCCGAAAGGGGGATTACCGCCCTGCTGTTGGGGGTTGAAGGGGGCAATCCCGCTTATCCGCCAAGAAAATTTGGACTTGTGAAGGCTTAAAATGGCCCCAGGTCGATCATAAGGTAACGGTACCAACGCTAAAAAAGCCTTTGACTCTAGCTCAATCCCTTGAGAAGTGCACTTGTAAATAAATTTTGATGGAAAAAATCGAGGTCAAAAGTGATTTTTGGCAATTTTGATAATGTCCCCTCTGCCATGTAACGAGTAAATTAAGACTGAGCATGTCGTTACAGAGGCAATTTCGTCACCATTGTGCAATTTGATTAGTATTGAAGCATTTTCATAGTTCATAAGCAGTGTGTACTTGTATAGAGGAGGCTTCAGTGAAACTGGCCATTTTACAATAATTCTATGGGGAAGTGTTGAAACACCCACTTAGCAACTGCGAATACAACAAATTCGGCAGTATTTAGAGATCACAGGGATGTAATGGTTTGATTTTCATTTTGGAAAAAAATGTTTTGAAAACATTTGGCATCACAGGTAGTCCCCTTTATCAAATAGTTTACATAATTGGCCTATATTATATATAATTAATTAAATATAGTAAATACTCATAATATATACCATATAGAAACAAAAATATCTGCTTCACAGCACCTAGTTGTATTCTCCATTCCCGTTATTAAATAATTGGAATCAATTGTAAACATGTGACCATATTTAAAATTACAAATTCAATTATGAACAAACTATTTTTACCAGCTTCAACTCTCCATTTGTATGTTCATAATAGTTATGTCCACGTCACTATGCGTACAGTGTAAAACGCGTGACACTACAGACAATCCTTTCTCTAGTTAATGTTATTTATGTAAGTACTTTTTTATTTATGAAACCAAATTAAATAGATATATTGAATATAGAATCATTTTATTATTATAAAAACACCGTATCAAGAAAAGTATAAAAATGAATTCAATTTATAAATATAATCCATTATTGGTATCTTCTGTCCGCTACGGATATGACTTTTCATAGAAGTATTCGAATATAATCATAACTTTTTTAATTTAGTGGACCAAATTAACGATATGTTGCAATTAACTCATTTTAAAAAAAATATTAATAAAAAAATATTACTTGTAAATATAAGTCATATTTTACAGTCAATCTGAGGATAAGAGTCATAGCTCGTATTAAGACACCCGCAATTACCTGCAATACGCGACATTTGGAAAACAGTTTGATTCAGTACATGAGTTACACTTGAAGGACAGAAAACCGGCATAATGACTTATAGTTCATAAGTTTTTTCTTCATAGATAGTTTTATAATAAAAAATGAAATTAGGCATGCCAAAAAATGGTAAATTGATACTGTGTAAAACCTTCTTACACGTTTATATCGTGCATGTTCTAATTTAAATAAGTCATATCCGTAGCAGAAAGAAGATCGGAATATGCATTTTAAGTTATACTTATATTCAGCTTTGTATAAATACCATATCCGTGGCGATTGAAGATACAAATATGACTTGCTGTTTTCAAACTGTTTTTTTATTTTATTTATTTTTTGTACTAGGTATATGGACAGCGAAAACCGCAAATCGCGTAATCCGGAGGAGTCTATGACGTGAGGCCAGACATACGGTAAAACATGCGCGTGCAGTTCGCCAAATCATGCGTCAAGAAAATCGCCGTGAATTATCCGCATATATTTGCGGCGATCTACAAGCCATTTTTTGAATGAAAGTACATGTACTACTTGGTCGCTGGGTCTTTAAAAATTTCACTATATAGCAATGTAAAAGTTCGACAAAAATTTTGAATGTCAGAATGATATTTATTAATAGCAATTGAACATGACAGATGTACACGTAATAAATTTTTTATTCAAAACAAAGCAATCCAGTGCTGGATGACAAATAGTTAATAAAAAACGAGATCAAAATACAAAATGTAATGAAACTTTAACATCAAGAACACACGATAAGAAAATGTTCCAGGTGTTACTTTAGATAATAATACAGATAATTAAAATTGTTTTTACTTCGCATATATCTATTAATTTAGACAAGTACAGTGCAACATTATTACCGATTCACAGGTGTAACTATTATTACGTCTAATATCACTATATTATAGATTGTTTGAAAGTGTAACTGTTTTAATAACTTAAATTGATAACTTCCCTTTACTTTTATTTCACGATTTAAAATGAAAGGTTGCATGATATGAGTTAGTGAGGAGTATCAAGAATGCAAGTTGATTGGTCGACAATAAAATAATTTAATTACAAAATTACAAGATTCTCTACACACTTCAGTAGATCACTATAATTAATACTATGGTTTCAAGTTCCAGAGACAACATACATATTATTATAGCAAATGTAACAACTGTATTTTATTCACGGCGATCAGCAAATGTTCACGGCAAAAATCGCCCGGAGTTGATTAGCAGGAATTATCTCAAAAGTTGCCGGACGAATTCGCTTGGTTATAAAAGCAGAGGACTGCCGCGAATACGCGAATTGTGAGGGTTCGCTGTCCAGACCTGTATTTTTTGTCATATAATTAGAAAAGTTAAATAATAAACATGCAAAAAAAATCGTTAAACTTATGTCCCGTAATGACAAGTCAAGTTATTTGGGTTGGACTACGGTTCCCGGTATAGGGTGCCCTGATACGAATAGTAACTTCGAATTACGGGTATATACCTTTTCGTAAAATGATAGCCGTGTATTGGATTTGATTACTTTTTGTAAAAAAAAAATAATTTCAATAGTCATATGTCAAATAAAATAAGAACGATTTTCCATAAAAACAGCTAAAAACACGTAAAACAAAACCATGGAATTATATTATCAATGTCGTGCGAAGTACGGCCATTCGCGGCAAACTGGAAGTTGTGCCGCGGGCGATATTTTGTAATAAAATGCCGCTTAATAGTTCAAGATAATATATTTTTGACTCGGCAGAAATCTACATATTTGAACTGATTTTGCTAAAATTTTAAATGTCAAAGAAAACGAGAAACAAATCAAATACTGAGTAACATCGCACATTGCCACAGTCCCTTCAAAACGATCGACACAGCTTTGTGCCGAATGAAATTGTAAATTCAACATATGAAAAATTGTTTATTCAAACATATGCTTTTAAAACAAATAATTAAATCCATTTTTCAGTAAGCTTATACACTCAAATGAATACATATTCAATGTTCCAGTTCTTTCTTTTTCAAATCTCATTACCACATGTACAAATCCCCATGTGAATTCACGATTAAACCATAAATGAGGCCGAAATATTCCAAGTCAATATGTCCTTTGTTTTGTGTAACATACTATATGAACCGTATATTTTCTACAAAAGAATGCTGAAGAACTTCAATCAAAAATGTGAATGTCGGCGGCTCTTGATGTGATAGTAACACACAAAGAGCATATTCTTTGAATAGCTATTAATGCACCTGTCAAAGGTCAACTGTGTGTTTACACAAATAGATCTGTGATACTTTAAACAATTGAAAATATATATAGTTTTGTAGGATTTTTGCAAATTTGGCTATATTTTTGCGTACTGAGCAGTAGGAATTGCAACTTTGGTAAGGACAATACTTTCTTTCTGTGCAAGATGATTGACGGTGCATGCATTGAAAAATAAAAGATTAAAAATTGAAGGGTAAATCTAATATAATAAATACTAAATCCTATTATTTGTAAGCATTAGGTAGTTGCTTATGACTTCTACAAGACTAATCGCGAGTCGAGAGCTGCCCAAAGGCCTGCTCGCAAAGCGAGCTTACCGTAACGCGAGTAACTGCTAAGTGATGTTTTGAAAACTTCTCACATACCACAATTGGACACATCGCAACCTTCGGATTTAAAGATAACGTAAAAACTGAGAATTCTGACTGAAAACGATGTGTAGACTGTCACCCGCGCATCTGTCTATGGGAACCAATAATTGCAGGCAAGCAGAATTACGGAGTCTGTATATAAAAAATGAAATCGAGGCGTCATTTGTTGAAATCTGACCTAAAAAACACAATTTTGCGAAATTGTTGTGAAACTATTAGAAGAAATAAAATGGTCTAACTTAAGAAATACAACGAACCACCAATATCTTTATTCTAGTTCCGTTAACTCTGTACAGATTATAAAGTTATTGTTAATGTGACGTCACAATGTAGCGTCAAACGCCGTGCAAAACAAACAATAATACGCTATATTAATGTTCGCAACGTTTTAAGTTTTACATTTATTCACTTAATAATCTTTATTCGCTGAAAAATTATAGAGTGAAATAAAAATAAACAAAGTTATCAATTTTCAACACTCATCATTTCACGACAGGAGGCCAAATACACAGGTACATGTGACGTTCACAACGCGCACTCGTCACTGCATTTGATTTATTCATTCTTTTCACGTAAAAGTACTCGAGCTCGCTTGAGCTTTGCCTTTTTCATATATGGTTTAACATGAAAATGTCAAACAAGTCATTTGAAACGCTGTGCTGATGTGCATATACATCTATTTTTAAATTTCTAAGTTAATTACTGTAAAAATATGTTTGTGCTGTTGTATAGAAGAACTGAATACATAAGTGACTTGAAAAAAACCATCTAAAGAAATTCTTACATTAATCCAAAATTGCAAAGTAACCAACCAATCCCGTGATTCATTTATTAACAGAAACAATATGTATTTAAAGAATATCACATCAGTATAAAAATTTTCACAGCACAGTAATAAAATGCGTAAAGAATAATAGATAAACCAACTGTCTTAATTCTTCAGATGTAAGAGATATCGAAGATTAAACAATATTGTAGACTTCTCACTGCAGACTGCCTGTCCCTCATAAGATATTTTGCTGTTAAATAATTTATGTTCTTTTGATGAAAAAGTAAAGAGTATTTTAAAACAATAACATTTAAATTTTGTAAAAGAGTAACACACAAAACACAAAAGAAAATTATTACTTTCATAAGGCTCACTCGGGCGATCGGGCCGAAATTAGCTCCGCCGAATGCCCGTCTGACTTCTGCGAACATCCCTACATGAAGCGAATATAATGCCCGATTTTATTGATCCATATTGACAATTACCAACAATAACTTGAATAATACAGTTTTTTGTGTTTGCTTAGTTCCCTCGCGCGAAAAGGGACTGTCATGCATCTCAATCAACAACGAAAAGTCATAATGCCGTTGTTTCAACATGCAAAAACAATTACAGACACTGAGGCACAATTAGACCCGCCCACGGCGAATTACGAACAACGAGAAACCAATCTCAATGCACAATTCATGAGGCGACATTATTAACCATATCATTATCGCTAACATAACACATACAGTAACAAATTAATTTATGATGACGGATTCAAACAAACTCAATTAAATTTTCACTATCGAATATTGTCAGAAAAGAGGACCGCTCGACATATAACTGTAACGGTAATTTAAATGATAAGTTATGATAACCTTTTTGTTGACGAGTTAATTGATAAAATTGACGGGCGTATTACAATGTAGTTTATTCAAATGTAGTTAAATTTAAAGACCGTTTCTTTCCGTTATCTACTTTCATTTTCTTACAACATAACTGCTAATGATTTAATGTCCTGCGCAAGCTTTTAATATAAATCAGAAGGAATAACTGTTAATCCACCCATGATATGATCCTGATAGGGAATCACACTATGTCGTTTTTTATCTTCATTTTAATGTCAATGGTTGCATTACAAGATACTCTCACGTCTATATTATTACTTGTTTCTAAACTACTTTAGAATTAAATTAATATTTGTGTAACACAAATCCAATTCCAATTTAATAAGATAATGTACAGGTGAGTCAACATAATTGCAATAACATACAACAAACATCGATAAATGAATCCTTCCTCACTTCTCCCTAAAGTCCCCCACTTTTCCTAAAGCAGCTGGAGGGAGAAGACTGACTCCCTAGAATTTGAACTAGCTTGAGCCCTGACTTTACAGTGTTTTTTTTCAAACCAAATATTTGGGCGAAATTCTCCCCATTCCCCCCTCAAAAAAGTATGTTTTTTCCCCCCTCAAAGCTGAAATTTCCCCTATAATATGCAGCCCTAAGTTTGCCTGCAATGAATATCATGTTTTTTGCAACTAACTGCCCGAAAAACTGGCTTAATTTATGCCTGTAAGACTTACTGTTAAGCAAGGTTTTTTCATATAGGTAGGGAGCTACTCCTGGTATCCCAACAAGTTAGTCATGTGACACATCAATATTTTTAGATCCGTATAAAAATCCCCCTCCTATTGCATTGTTTTCCCTCCAAATGGCACCGACCCCTTCCGCAAAATGTGAAAAAAAACACTGAGAGCATTACAAGAAGAAATTCAGAAAAAGACCAAAATAATATAACAATTGATTTCTATTACTACAAATAAATGTATGATCTCTTCAGTCATTATATCTATGCCGAAGCACGGGTTGGTATTGTAAAAGGTATCAGTATCGAAAAATACCAGGATCGTTTCGTCAGTACCGGTATCGGACCGTTGTCATGAGAAAGAACCAACCCTACAATTCATTCTTTACATTTCTAAAAAAGTAAGTCAACCTGTTATATGTGCTTTTTCTGGTTTTTTTTCTAATATCGTACTTTTTATCAAAATAACAGGTCCGGCCCCTTTTACAATTTTGAAAGAAAATGCCCTGCTGGCTAATATTTGAATCAAGGTTGTTATTATATGCGTTTATTAAGAGGGATACGTTCCCGTTATATTTCTTCTATTATTATTTGCTTAATTTTGCTTATAAATTTTTTCTAATAAATGTATAAAACAAGGGGAGATAATTGGGTACGTATACATACCGAAATCAACTTGATTTCGGTAAAGTTACCGAAATCAACTTTTCATTACCGAAATCAACTCGTAAGAAACCAACCTAGTTAAAACATTGCTATTTGATTTCTTGCATTATTTGATGAAAATTGAGTGAAATAGTACTTTCAGTTTAAAAAATCTAGTTGAAAATATTTTATTTTAAATGATGTTTATTAACAAAAAACTGTAATTATGAGTTACTTCCCTTTGTTCTAAACAACCCTTATATGTATAGCAAATTAACCGGAAATCAGCTGTGAAGTTTAAATTATGTATATTAAAATACATGTATTAATACATATATAGTGATTATTTAATAATTTTAAGTTTTTTGAAATTAAAGAAGAACCCGACTGCATTGATGAGAGCGTTCAGTTGCAACTGAATAGTATATCGCGTGTAATATCTGGGAGCGCTCTCTTCATGATCTGCCCATCTTTTTTTTCTTTTTCTTTTTTTTTCTTTTTTTTTCAGTAAATTGTAATAAAGTAATTAATAAACAAATAACTAAATAAATAACTAAATAAATAACTACTAAACGTGCGCTGTCAATGATTTGCTTATTTCACGTGCTATAATTTCAGATATAATAGCACGAAAAGGAGGGGGGGGGTAAATAAAATGTTAACTTATGTTTAATTATGTACATATTTGAGTATAAAGAGAACAATGATGCGTGTAAAGCATTCATAGACAAGGAAACAACAATAAAATAAATGTTATTCGGGCCTATATTAATGTACAAGGGAACTTGCCGAAATAATTATAACGAACAGAACATATTCTATTCCACCGATTATAATAGAATATGAACATGGATATGAAAAAGTGACTATATATTCATTTAACACGGTACACGTTTTAATGAACGAAGTAAAAAAATATTCTTTAACCTATGAAATGAACTTTTCGAACAGGGGTTGATTACTTTAAGTCATTAGCAATAAAATATATTTGCAGGTTTAGAGATATTGGTACAGAAAAATTATGTATGTACAGCAACCATTTATTACAAGACATTAGCACAAGCATGTTTATATATCTGCACGTGATTATCGTGCAATAACAATTTTCTTATCAAATAGTATTTTATTAAAAAGCTATGATCGGACTATGATGGAAAAATATAATACTCTGTAATATGAGTTAAATCTAATTATAAATTTTGTACTTGTTTAGTTTTATGAGTTTTTGAATACAGATATATAATTCAGACTGCTCTAAAAAATTTCCATAAAACATTGTATATGTCATCAGGCAGTAAAATTGGAATTGGAAATTTGTGTCTTTCTTTATTTGAACAGTTAAACTATATATTCAACAAATCGCTAACATATGTTATGGGACTCTTTATTATAATATTTTTTATTTTAGTCATTCATTTAAATGTTTATTACGAAATAAACCAATGGTTCATTATAATCTTTTTATCTTTAACATACATTTATTGTATGTCAACTGTACCCCCTCCCTGTCTTAATTACTTCACACCTTACTTAATACAGTTAATAACACAACAGTCATATCGTAACAAGTTACAACATTACATAATTGAAATTTGTCAGTTTAAAATGTTCCATTTTTCCATCATATAAATTATAATCATCAATCCATAAATATATGCTGTTTACAGATATGAAATTTAAAATGATTATAAATCGATCAACATAAATCATGACTTACAACTTTTCAATAAGTAGAATATGTAGTTATTTAATATATTATAAAGTATCCGGGACATCAAAATAATGCATACATATTTGGACAAAATGATATGCAATTGTATTAATATCAAAGCACCTTGTAATGTTTTCTACGGAAACGTATAGCGACCACCCCTACATGTTAATTAAAACAGATCTTTTGACAATTTATTTAATATAACATTATATTTTTTACCAGCTTACTAGATCTGAAATATTTATACTATAAAACGATAAAAAAAGCAAGACACCTCACTCCCCAGACACTTCACCCCTCAAATTTTGAAGACACTTCACCCTTAAGACACTTCACCCCCCAAAATCAGTAAGACACTTCACCCTCATCCAATTTTTTTTTCTATAAATTAAATAAAAACAAGTTTGATAAACAACAAAATGCTTATATATGTTTTATATTAATTATTTTTAGTATTATTAAGTTTTTATTGCATGTCACCCTGTTTATGCAACATGTTGATTGGTTGTTTATTCAACAGTTATCTCATATTGATTAGATAATTCACAATTAAAATGGTATAATTGTATGAAAATTAAATTTATTTATAATAAATAAATAAAATAAATATAATAATAAATGAATATGAATCGGTTGCCATACTTCATGTGTTTTCTTTATAAATGGCCATTTAGCAATGATGCTAATAAATTTGACACTTGAAGCTATTCTGCAGTTATGATTACTCAAAAATATGAGCTAATTAAACAAAATTATTCAGTAACATTAAAATAATATGAATTACTAAAAACAATCAATAATATGTAATATATATATAATCAACTTTACCGAAATCAACTTTTCATTACCGAAATCAACTTGTAAAAACCAAACTAGTTAAAATATTGCTATTATTTCTTTATTATTTGATGAAAAATAATGAAATAGACTTTCAGTTAAAAAATCTATTGAAAATATTGTATTTTAATGATGTTATTAACAAAAATGTAATTATTGAGTTACTTCCCTTTGTTCTAAACAACCCGTTATGTGTTTAGCATTACCGAAATCAGCTGTGAAGTTTAAATTATGTATATAATTAGTAGATAATAGATTAGATAACTCTAGTAGAGCTCTATTTTATAGACATATTTCTGTTTTTAAGTTTCAACCATATCTAAATATTATCAATGTTGAACGGTTTTGAAAAGATCTCACTAGGTTAAGAGTATCATCTCATAGATTGCACAATCATAGAATCAGGTAGATTAACTAAACCAAATAATACACATTTAAATGATAGAAAATGTTTTTCATGTGATGTATTTTTTTCATGAATACCATTTCATATTAGAATGCAATGTATATAATGATTTAAGAAAAAGTCTGATACCGCCATATTAGCATGTTATATATCTGCACGTGATTGTCGTGCATAACAATTTTCTAATCAAATCGTATTTTTAAAAAGCTATGATCGGACTATGATGGAAAAATAAAATATTCTGTAATATGAGTTAAAGATATTTATAAATTTTGTACATGTTTATTTTTTATGAAGAAAAAATATCCAACTTCAACCGGAAGTTTATGATTTTCTATTATAAATTTGAATACAGATATATAATTCGACTGCTCTAAAAATGTTCCATAAAAAATGTATAATCTATCAGGCACCATATTTCATGGATAAAATTAAAAAATATATACATATCCGTCTATAACATCATCATTTTTATAATTAAATATTATTTTCCTTTGTTTATGGTTCAGTTTGAATGACTTTATATTAATTAATTAAACAATATCTATTAAAATGTTTATTTTAACCACGGATTTACAAATCCGTGTTTTAACTTTAACAAGCCGATTTCTGTATGGTAACATATATTTCGGTTCGTGACAAATCAGGGAAGTATACTGTGCTCCTCTTAGTTCACGGTACTTAACACTTTTAAAACAGTAAAGAACACAAACAATATACTTATACTACAAAAACTGTCATAAACTGTACCATTTAGTCATATTTCTGCTATATGACACAAGGAAACAACAATATATTCAATCAAAATTAGTTTTAATTTGTCAGATGTAAACCGTGTGTCGGCCATTTTGAAAACAGTATGTCATCATTTACCTCGCGGTAATGGTGTTTTATTTCAGATTTTTCATGTTTCAGTTAAAATTTCTTTAAGTTATTTTGCATAATTTTAAATATTAAAAGTATTTTTTCATTGTAACTCAAAATTTATTTTTTCAACAAACAAGACATTTAGGAAATGACAATTGTTTCAGACGTATGCACAAATTTAATGGACTATCGTTGTTTTTTGCAGAAGATTGTAAAATGTTGTTCAGTTTCACGTAAAAATCAGTAGATTTAAATTATTTTGTACAAAAACTTTGTTGTTCAAGTGTTTGAATAAAATATGTCAATTCTGACCAATTATAACAATGGTCACATGAAAATATGCCATAACCGTGAGATAAGTGATGACGCGGAATTAGTGATGTTGAGTATAATCTTGATATTTAGTTATTTGTTTCTAACTTCATTATAAATAATTATTTCGAACTGATTTTTTGCATGAAAGTCAAACTTAACCTATTGTAATATATTATTATGAAAAAAATATAATAAAACGCTTAATTGAGATTTTATAAGTTGATTTCGGTAATGAAAAGTTGATTTCGGTAACTTTACCGAAATCAAGTTGATTTCGGTATCGTAACGTACCGCGAACAATTTGCCATTTTCTACTTTCGTTTTCGGTACACACACATTTTAATAATCATACCCCATACAATAGGACTAGCTGTTGCAATTATTAATCAATATTATAAATTCATTTAAGGAAGAGCTTAATAAAAGTCTAATTAATGTGGGTTGATATTTAAGATTATTAGCCTCACGCGGAAATTCCCCAAAATCCAACTTTCGTTTTCAATTGATAAAACATTGGTAATTTACCTAAGAGAGTTAATTGTTTTTGACTTGTTATGTTAACATTTCATTCAAGTAAAAAATAATTTATCTATTAGTTACAAGCTTTTCAAAATACTTACCGCAATTTCTTCAAATTTTGAGAAAATATTATCCGGGGCTATTTTCCGCCATATTGGTCAGGTCGGATATCCGGGCACTTTACTGAAGAGCGTTGCCTAGCAATAAGCCGAGGTGAAAACATACGCCATTTTGTATTTAGCGACAGTCGTTGTTTTTTGCTGCATTTTGTAGAATTGAACGAATAATTGAATATTTTTCGCCATGCCAACGATTTGAAGTGTTGCTGGATGCAATATTCATTTGGAAGAAAGAAAAATATAATAAAATACTTTACCAGATGTGATTAGAAACAAGGATCGTCGATACGGCGATAGAGAAGTGGATTTGGCGTGATGCTCAAATGGTTGCCTTCTTCCAAATACACATATATATATACATTTACTGTCAGCATTTCGTTATGTATTGAAATTCATTCATTAAATTTACATAATATAAAAATATGACCGCACAACTGTTCATTAAAACTATTTTTCTAGTTAATCAATAGCATTATGCAATGATCATGACGTTTATGTCACTCACGAAATTACTAGGTTATTACTACGAATTATATGGCATTTTCGTAATTCAAATAATTGATTAAATGCTTTTTAAGTGGAGTTTATAATGATTATATATATAGCATCTCTACTGCATATTAAATAATCGAATGTTTTATTAACAATGATCGAAATAATAAATTTAATACTTATATGCACTATCCGAATTCGGCCCTGTCCTAGAGTCAACACTTTTTCTGTCAGTATAACATTCTCGTCACATTAACCTCATATGTTAGATAATTTTTTAGAAATCAAAGAAAATTGAAAAGTATATTAAAAATATTAAGCATAAAGTATGGATGAATGTATTTCAAAGTAGATGCTACTTATTATAGTTTGACAAAATCTCTATTAAGTATTTAGACAAAATATCTATTAAAGCTATTAAAAAATATTTGTATCATCCTGAATTAATGACTTTTATTTTTCTTACAGGGGAACCGATTAAGTACTGATCAAACCAGTTCCAACCAGTTTCAAATGGACAGTAAACCACTTTTTAAAAATACTTAATTGGCACCCTAGCTGTGTATTAATTAGTCAGATTACCACTAGTATCTTTTTCAAATACAATAAACCACCCCTAGGGCATCATGTGACATTCCGGAGGGCTTAATTGGACCACATGTTTATTACTTATTTGCTAATTGTGATTATCTGAACTGATTAAGAGATAAAAGATATGTTTTAATAAATAACAAATCCTTTGTCTTTACTGGAGCTTCGTGTTGTGAAATGAAATGTAATACAGGTCTCTGTTGTAGGGTAAAAATGGCAACATATGAAATAAGAACACAAAATTTAATGTATATATATATTTTCATTACTTATTTTTCTTTTATTGTCAATCCTCGTAAAAAAGTACAACAGTATGATACTTTTTTCTCCATACTTGAACTGTAATCCTAGCCTCGATAAGAAATTAAAATCTAAATCACAGTTCTTGTGCCAGATATGTGCTTGTAAGATTGATTATATATCAATCATAAATACATGAGGGTAAAATAAATTATAATAATTGAAACACATTAGTTCATGAGCATTTAATACAAAGGCCATTTTATTTTACAATGTCTTTTTAACTGTGCTAATGTTAAAAACATAATAATGAAATAAATAAAAATAAACCAACAAAATAAGGAATCACCAGATGCAGCTTATGCACATTTTATAATCAATTTAATTTGTTTTATTATGTGTCAGAATCCTTTCTACTTATATTTGCACTGTATATGAGACAAAACTAATCTTTTTACAGTCGTTGTACATAAATTGTAAATTTGATTAAATTTTTGTAAATTACATATTTGTCGTGTAGTTTGTTACCCTACTTTACAATCACAGTGGGACGGAATTATGTCTTCTTCGATACTGCTACCCAGGATTGATGTGGTTCCCCATTAAAAGATTTATATACTGAATGAATGTTTTAAAAAAAAGTTTGCCTTCATTAAAAGGTTTCAGGTGCCCTTTATCATAATTTGGAATACTGTTTGTACCAAACTAGAAATGAAGACGTTGTGAGCCTGTAAACGTATGTGATATTTCATTGTTGCTTTTGTATAGACACTTACAACATACAATTTTTACTTTTAAAACGTATGTCCCAGCTTTTGATTCACATGAAACACAACAGGTGTAATACACCAGCTCATCTATCTCTGCTGAACTGTAAATATTAATAAAAAGATATTATCTGCAGAACACATATAAAAATTCAACAAAAGACATTGCTGAAACTTAACATTTAAAGTGTATCTATTTAATTAACGAACTCCCAAAAATATCCACCCAACCCCACCTGGGGATGTACACTTTTCATATTTTTTAAAAGACTTATCTACGTATGTTAGAACTATAATGCAAAACGGAAAGTCTATGATCAGTCCTTTAGTATTTTCTTAAAACTATGAGGCTAGATCTATATATAGATCTTTATCCAACAGATAGAGCTCTACGGATAAGAAAAACTCTTAGAAACAAAAATAATTTGGATTTTATTAATGTATGCATGCATGATTTAACGATGTGTTGGGTTTTTAAAAGAGACAATGCACGAAATTAACATCGACAATACACAGAATATCAGATGTCACTCTCATGGTCTTCTCGTGACATCGTAGGATATTTATGACACATTTCGGTATTTGTAAGTTTTCACCTAAATAGATATATATCGATCAATAATTTGCTAGAAACATTGACCAGTACAACGTAAATACGATAAACAAATAAGTGAAAAGAAAAGAATATATAATTGGCTGATATTATTTGATTAAAAACGGAGGCTTAGCACTTATTAACGATAATTTCATTCGTTACTATGTAATTGTTTTCACCTCGGCTATTTTTAGAATATCGGTTTCTACGGGAAGTGACGTCACGCCGACCTTACCAATTGATTTACTCCAATTTTACAGCGCATGCGTATTGTAAACGAACACTACTAAATTATCGAAAGATTTCACAACACTAAATATTTTCCTACACTTTCTTTAGAAAAAAGGGTTAAGAGACTCTTTGCGAATGATTATTTGAGGCAATATTGTGCCTTTTCTGTATTATGAGAAAATAATAGCAGGTATATATCATTTTTTCATTTTTTTATCATCTAATTCACGGGGATAGGGCGTTTACCACAACTTTTCGGTGCAACGTCAAAATATCATACTTCTGACCGAGACATCGTATATTTCTGGACAAAATATTAATGGCGGGATAACCAAATTGCAGGTAATAGCTTACAAAATATCTTACTGCTGGACATTGCAAAATTTTTTCAATTGTTTAAGTACTCCATCGAATTTTTGAAACAATTTATCGTTAATCTAGCACAACACAAAGTCAATTCACAAAAAATTACATACTTCGAAGAAATAGTGTTTACAAAAGATCGTGTCTACCTCAACATGACTCGTACTTGTCACAAAAACATGTGCTAAAACAACAATGTATTTGTTTTATGACCCTACGAGCTTGTGTATACATTATGGTTAGTCAAGTTCCATACAAAATTGTGTGTTTGTATTGTAAATTTTAGGGAATATTTATGTTGAAAAAAGGCCTATTGACTCGAATATTGGAGCACCGTACAACACTGAATTTAAACACCGCATTCTTTTTCCGTTGAGCGATAGATACTGGAACCGTTTTCATTTGCACCATACTTTATAAGTAACTGTTAATTTACCTGCTGTTATGTTATATGATGCTGTTATCACATGTTATTTTATGGAAAACTTCCGAAGGTCTGGTCTATGTAAAAATAGCTGCCGGTTTCTTTTTGCCGCGCCAGTTTTTGGCAAATTCAACCCCTATTTTTACGCGCTTTAAAAAAATGAAAACTATCTTAAATTGTCATATTTACTAAATGGTTTAAAAGTTAATATGTTTTGTTTTTCTATCTTTAATACTTTTTTGTAAAAATGCATTGAAAGTTTGCATTTGCCATGGCAAAGTGTGTTTTGCCATGGCATTTCGGCATTTTTCCATGGCAAATAATTTGCCATGGCAAATTAGAATTGCCATGGCAAGATTTTTCCTACTTTTGACATGGCAAATTTGCCATGGCAATTATTTTTTTAAAACATCACAAAACATTCTAAAACTTATCCTATGACATGTTATTGGTGCAATTGTTATGTTTTTATTGCAATCTCTATTTTTTTTTCATTTTGCCATGGCAAATTTTTGCTATAGAAATGCCATGGCAAATTTCTGCCATGGCAAATTTGCCATGGCAATTCCATGGCAAAAATTTCCCATGGCAATTCAATGGCAAAAATTTGCCATGGCAAGTCCATGGCAATTACAAAAAAGTTTGCCATGGCAAAATATTTTCAATAAAAAAAACCATTTTTTCTTTGATTTTTTTT
>NW_026858219.1:0-35783 GCF_026571515.1 Ruditapes philippinarum
TATTTATTGTGAATATAAAAAAGTGAAATTTGCCACATTAAAACAGGACCTGAATGCTTCTTAATAATGATGATACAAAAGTGATGAAAATGTTCCAAATGACTAGAGACATTAGCAAAGATTTATCAAAACCTGCAAGTCAATAAAGATAAATACTTTACATTCAGTTCTAACAAGACTTTTTTTAGTACTGTGTATTAATTGTTTTTCAGTTTACTGGGCTAAAGATTTACCATGCTTTGAAAAAGGGCTATCAAAAACACTGTATACACTATAATTAATCAACCTTTTGCCTGCAAGCGGCAACTCAATCTACCCATGCAACCAGTGCAGACCTGAATATCAACATGTCCATGCCATCTGATCATGGTCTGCACTGTTTGCTATTCTGACAAAACTTCTCTCAAAATGATGAATGGTTTTGTCCCAATTGTAAGATGGACAAGCCCATTTCAGATATTTAGCAATAAATTTATGTGAAAAGGGGTGGAGTGTCAGATTAAAGAAACTTTCAATCTGTTTTTTTCCCTAGCTGTCTCCGATATCAAAGGTTAGTATACACCAAGATAAGGAATCAACATACTTCAGTAGTAAGCATGTATTTAAGGGGGACCACTTGAGACTTAATTCTCTGTGACTAAATTTGAAACCTCTATACAGGAAATAGTAACATATTTTTTTTTTTGCTTTTAAAGTGGTTTTTCGCATGGGTTATCTCATGCAAGAGTTACACTGTGCCATGTTTCCTTCCCCTTTTTCTCTTTTTTTTGGCACATTAGCAAATTAATGTTACATATTTCATGTTTAAATGTTGAATACAGCTTCAGCTGGTGCAAAGTGGCTTGTATTTACCACTACCATCCATGAATAGGCTCAATAGAAGAGCCTGTAACATGTTCAGTTATTATGTGGATCTCAAAGGGACAGAAGCCTTAACTATAATAAAGAAAAAAGCTGTCACTCTTGGACTATTTTATCTCCCTTGAAAACAGAAAACTTACAACATTGTTATTACTTCTATCATATCAAAACGAATTATTATGATCCTCATATGTTGATAGTTTTAACGTTAAAACTCTCTTTGAAGAAAGAAAATTTCATTAAAAATATATTTTACTAAATTGTTATATAGAGAATAAAAACATATGGCCTGTTATTTGCTGACTCTTGTCTATCTGTAGGATTTGAATGACTCACAAAGTCTTTATCACTCAATTGCAATACATTTTTCTTATATCAGCAATATGCAGTCAATAAAACAGCTGGTACAGAATTTTTCAGTGATATAGAAAAGTTTTCAAACTGAACAAAATAGCAAATCAAACAATAATGAACAGTTGTAATATTTGCAACGTATATATCAATAAATTTTTATTGTAAAAATTAAATAAATAAATCTTTAGCTTTTAAATAAGGTATGGTAAATTTAAAATATTTAACTACTGGAATCAACAGTCTTCTTCAATAATATAAAACAGTATATTCAGGCCTTTCACAGTTCTTAAGTCAGATAAACACTACCACCTTAAGCTTCCAATAGTTGTTCATCCAAATCAAAATAACACTTTAAGGTTTAATCCCTTAAATTTTAGGCTTAATCTAAATAGCACCTCCTGGCGTCCAATAATCTTTAAGACAACAATAGCATCTCCAGGCTTTACATCATCTTTGCTTAGGTTTTAAGCCAAATCAACAATAGCACCTTATGGCCAAATGAACAACAGCATATTTAGGTCAAATGGCTTTGAAGCAAAATCAACAAAAGCATGTTAAGGCCAAATGGTTTTGAAGCCAAATAAACAGAAGCATTTTTAAGGAAACCAAATCAACAATAGCATATTTAGGCTAAATGGTTTGGAAGCCAAATCAACAACAGCACATTAAGGTCAAATGGCTTTGAAGCAAAATCAACAAAAGCATGTTAAGGCCAAATGGTTTTGAAGCCAAATTAACAGAAGAATTTTTAAGGAAACCAAATCAACAATAGCATATTTAGGCTAAATGGTTTGGAAGCCAAATCAACAACAGCACATTAAGGCTAAATGGGTTTTAAGCAAAATCAACAAATAGCACCTTCAGGCTTCAAATAAGTTTTAAGCCAAATCAAAATAAGTACCTTAAGGTCAAATGGTTTTGAACAATAGCATCTGCATGCTCCACACCATTTTATGCACCTTCAGCCTTCAAATATTTTTAAGCCAAATCAACATCAGCATATCCTGAGTCTTCCTGAAGTATTCTAAGTCAAATCAACAAAAACAACTTTAGGCCAAATGTTTTTTTAACCAAATCCACAAGAGCATGTCCATGCTTCACACCATTTTTAAGCCAAATCAAAAACAGTACTATAAGATAAAATGGTTTTGAATCCAAATCAAAAATCAAAGGGCTGCAAGCTCTGTGGTATTTTCTGATCTTTGCAATCTAAATCATACTGACTATCTGTATGTATTTTCCTATATAGGTTTATTTTTATATACTATAATTCATCTTACGCAGCGACTGCGTTAAGATTTTTTTCTACAACAGTTTGAGATTGATACATATGGAATTTTGCATGACTAGAGTTGCATCAAAAATCATTTTTTATGATAGCCACACTTTATCCTTGCATATCGTGGCTACTTCCTTAAAAAAGACACTTAAAAAAAAGTTGTCTCGACTAGGATTTGAACCTTTAAGGCCTCTCACACCCTAAACGAGCGCGATACGAGCGCGATACCCCTGCACCACGGTGAAGTAATATGTAATATGTAGACTGAATAAAAACAAATACATTGTAATTCTAAATTGAGAATTTCCATTTCGTGTTTGTAATCCTTATCAATTTCGAGGTATTTTGTTCACGATAAACCTGTTTAACACTGATAAAAATAATTTAGCGAAAATCTTCTCGCCAAAGCAGTCCGACATGTATATATTCCACTACTCGGCAGTCAGATTTATTTGTATACTACGCCCTGGAGTATTCAGTAATCGACATAGCTAAAAATAGCATTTTCATTGATTAAAATGATATTCATCCGCGAAATTTGTGATTGTAACCGCATATTTCAATTGACTAATCTGAACTTTCAATGCACTGTAATTCGTTAAATGCCTACATTAAAAATTATTCTGTCTTTTAAATAGCTGGTTTTTAAGCAGTTTTGAGTAAGAACTACTTTGTGTTGTTAGGTCTGTTAGGAAATTTTGTGTTAGACCGTGGATGTTAGCTATGTATTTACTGATCTTGCGATCAGAAAATACAATAGCACCTTCATAATTCAAATATGTTTGAGGCCAAATCAACAATAGCACCTCCATGATTCAAATAGTGTTGAGGCCAAATCAACAATAGCATGTCCATCATCCAAATAGTTTTAAAACCAAATCAACAATAGCACCTCCATGATTAAAATATTTTTGAGGCAAATGAACAATAGCATGTCCATTATTCAAATATTTTTTAAGCCAAATCAAAATTTGTGAATCCCGAGTCTTCCTTAGTTTTTTTAAGGCAAATCAACAATAGCACCTTTAGGCCAAATTTTTTAAACAAATCAACAATAACATTTCCATGTGTCACACCATTTTTAAGCCAAATCAACAAACAGCACCTTCAGGTTTCAAATAGTTTTTAAGCCAAAACAACAATAGCATCATCTGATGCTTCCTGCAGTTTTTTTCAGTCAAATTAACAATAGCATTTCCAGGCTTCCATACTTTCAAGAGATCAATACTACAAAGATAAAGCAGCAAAAAAATTGATGGCAAAGATTGAGAGTTACAACATTTACTTCAAAAGATATTTCCTCATGCAGATTCAATCAACTATTACAGGAACAAGATGAGAATAAATGGTTTTAACATGTTAGTGCCAATAAAACACTGAAAATAAAAAAAACCAACAAGCAATTTTTCTGAGAATTCAGTTAAGGGAGAAACAACGTTTACAAACACTGTTGTAAGGCAATGACTTAATATAAAGAATTGATTACAACTGTGTATCAATTTGGCCTCGTATTATTTTAATCAAGTTATTTCCAAAAAGAGATAATTATTTCCCTTGAATTGACATTCTCAAAGAATTGCTTAATTTTCTTACATGTTTTTAATATTGCTCCATAATACATGTATTTGCATCCTTTTAATTAAGAACCATCACAACAATTTCTCATGTAGGAACAGTGGCCAAGTGGTTCCTGGGTTCAAAGCCCAACTTACAAATCCTCATGGTGAATTACATTCTTCATGTTTTTATGGCATTATTAATTCATTCAAGCCAGGTAAAAAAATCCATCCATATGTTAATGTATGTCTGGGATTTATTTATTGAAACATTTATTATACAAAAACTTGAAAGCTTTATTATCATTGGCACAAGCATGTGGTAAATTCAATCAAACATTTTCATAAAACTTGTAATAAATGTGCTGTAAGGGATTAATGGCTTGTTCGGGGAATGTAACATTACAACTCTTATGTAAAATGTCAGCTGTAATATTCTAAATATCTGTACTGAATTTTTCTAAATAGACTTGTCCCGTTTTGAATACGGAATAGTCTATTAATATTTTTTGGGGGTTTACAATAATCGAATAGCCAACATTATATAGTCTGCTGCTGTAGAGTGGTTAGCTGAAGACATTTTTAAAATATATTTAAAATGGCTATGAAGAAAATTCAGCAGATATTATATTAGAATGTAGTGATGGCACATAATGGTAAAGGTTTCTGCCACTAAATCATGGATTATTGTAAGTTCAGGCCTTTCACAGGACAGCATGCTCACTTTTTTCTTAGTATAATAGTCAACCAAAAAGGGGCATAACTTTGCAAAAAATTAATTTTAGGATTAATAGCTTGGATAGTTTCCGGGGGGTGGGGGGGGAGTGGGGTGGGGGAAGGGACGTTAACAAAAAAGCTAATTAACACTTAGATGAGTGGGTCATTATAAATTATAGCTCTTTTTTTCTGTTTTTCAGAAATAGAACGTAAAATTATCCAGGCCAAAGTATTCTATGGTTTTAATACATTAGGTATAATTATACAGTAAAAGCTGTTACATTAATGTGCTTAACAACAATGTGGAAAGTAGTAATTCATAGCCATGTCTAATAATGTAAATCTCTTTAAGACATTGTTTTCTTTTTCTTTTTTTTTTCTTTTCTTTTTTTTTAATTTTTAATAATGGTTACTTTCCAGCTAGTAGATTCTTATCCATGCGAGGTGCCATGTCCTACTTGTGCCTGAAATAATGCTAGGTGCACAGATGTAGGATCACCAATCAAAACAATTCAAAGTCAAAGCAAAATTTAAAACCTCAAGCAATATTTTAAGAGACAAATAATTTTAAAAAAATGTCAGCAAAATTAACCATTTTGCAAAGGAGGACAGAATATTTATAATAATTGTACACAATTTATAATGTCTCTCATGAACAGATAATTTTACACAATTTATAATGTCTCTCATGAACAGATAATTTTACACAATTTATAATGGCTCTAATGAACTGATAATTTTACACAATTTATAATGTCTCTCAAGAACAGATAATTTTACACAATTTATAATGTTCTTCATGAACAGATAATTTTACACAATTTGTAATATTCTTCATGAACTGATAATTTTACACAATTTATAATGTTCTTCATGAACTGATAATTTTACACAATTTATAATGTTCATCGTGAACAGATAATTTTACACAATTTATAATGTCTCTCATGAACTGATAATTTTACACAATTTATGTTCTTCATGAACAGATAATTTTACACAATTTATAATATCTCTCATGAATAGATAATTTAACACACTTTATAATGTTCTTCATGAAAGGATAATTTTACACAATTTATGTTCTTCATGAACAGATAATTTTACACAATTTATAATGTCTCATGAATAGATAATTTAACACACTTTATAATGTTCTTCATGAACAGATAATTTAACACAATTTATAATGTTCTTCGTGAACAGATAATTTTACACAATTTATAATGTCTCATGAATAGATAATTTAACACACTTTATAATGTTCTTCATGAACAAATAATTTTACACAATTTATAATGTTCTTCATGAATTGATATTTTTAAACAACTTATAATGTTCTTCATGAACAGATGATTTTACACAATTTATAATGTTCTTCATGAACTGATAATTTTACACAATTTATAATGTTCTTCATGAACCGAGTGAAAATATTATAGCTGGTGTTCACGAATGAAATATATTTCAATCTTATATGTAAAACAAATAAATTTTCTTTTTATTTCATGCTTTTTAAGTGATTTTAAGTATTTTTACTGATTTTGCCGCGTAACGTCGCGCATTCTCTTTCATGACGTCATCATATCATGATGTCACGTCATCAATTTTGAAACATAGTTCTGTTAAACTTCTCTAATTTTGTTACATTTTTAACATGATGTATGATGACATCAACTTTCTTCTCCGAAAGAATCGAAATTTACGTATGTTGGCATTTACTTTTGCCAGTTATTCCATTTAATTATGATATTCTTTTCATCCGCGTTCAGATCTAGTCCGGCTACAGTGAAAATTATATTTTATAAATTTCACTAGTGGTTTATCAGAATATAATCATCTGATATATCACAGTAAAACACTGGAAAGCATGAAATAAATAGAGGATATTTGTTTGTTTTGCATGTAAGATTGAAATATAATTTCACTGAGTGAACACCAGATGCAATATTTTCACGAGTGGCGTAGCCACGAGTAAAAATATAATAGATGGTGTTCACGAATGAAATATATTACAATCTTATATGTAAAACAAACAAATTTTCTTTTTATTTCATGCTTTTTAAGTGATTTTAAGTATTTTTCACTGATTTTGCCGCGTAACGTCGCGCATTCTCCTTTGTGACGTCATCACATCATGACGTCACATAATCAATTTTGAAATATAGTTCTGTCAAATTTCTCTAATTTTTATACATTTTTAACATGATGTATGGTAACATCGACTTTCTTTTCCTAAAGAATCACAATTTACGTATGACGGCATTTATTTCTGTCTGTTATTCCATTTAGTTATGATTTTCTTTTCATCCGCATTCGGATATAGTCCGGCTACAGTGAAAATTATATTTTATAAATTTCACTAGTGGTTTATCAGAATATAATCATCTGATATATTACTAAAAAACACTGGAAAGCATGAAATAAACAATTTATAATGTTCTTCATGAATAGATAATTTTACACAATTTATAATATCTCTCATGAATAGATAATTTAACACACTTTATAATGTCTCTCATTAACAGATTTTAGATTTCACACAATTTATAATGTTCTTCATGAACTGATAAGTTTTACACAATTTATAATGTTCTTCATGAAAGGATAATTTTACATAATTTATAATGTTCTTCATGAACAGATAATTTTTACACAATTTATAATGTTCTTCATGAACTGATAATTTTACACAATTTATAATGTCTCTCATTAACTGATTTTAGATTTCACACAATTTATAATGTTCTTTATGAACTGATAAGTTTACACAATTTATAATGTTTTTTATAAAAAGATAATTTCACACTATTCATAATGTTTCTCAGGATTAGATAAATTTACACTATTTATAATGTTTCTTATGAACTTTTCAAAATATCTCTTGTAAAAAGATAAGTTTACACTATTTATGTCTCTTATGAAAAGATAATTTTACACAACTCATAATGTCTATCATAAAAACTTATGAACTAATTTCCATTGCTATCAATAGATTACAAATTTCAGATACAAATTTTTATGTTACCTGAATACAGGGGTGGTCTGTAAGACCAAGTTTGATATGTTTTTTTTACTTAGATAATTAATCATAAAGACTGTGCATTCTACTAATATTAAAACTTGAATTATTCTTTTAGATTATATTTTAAAGGTTTAGCACTATTATCTTTATAACACTGTAATACATTTCACTTATATTATCAATATAAGCATCATCATAAATTCATCATAATCATCATTGTTAATAAAAAATAGCCTATTAACTACAAATATAACAAAATATTACCTTTCTCCTAGTAATTATCTGTATCTCCAAAAGCAATGTATGAACATATTTTGGAACAAAATCTTATTTGCAAAACTCATTTTCATTTTCAAAAAAACATTACCCACTGCAGGGTTTCAATACTTTCGAACATTACATGCGTTTTTGATCGCTTACAAGTGCACACTTATCATTCAATAAAAACTGCAAGTGCATTTTACAAGTCGGATATCAAGACCACAAACTTTATTCACTACTTTATTCACTGTACAACTATATAGATATGAATCAAGTATTCCAGGTAAGAGTCATGTTCTTACATTGAAAGCTGACGAGAAGTTTAATCCGGAAAAATTAATCACCATATTGGTGTTTTGTGTTCAGGTGCCATGACTCAATACAACTAATACTAATAAACCGAAAGACAAAAAAAAAAACTAAAAACAAATTCACAAATATTTGTAAGAAATACATAGTATGTGCTGTCATCAAGGCCATTTCCATTTAATTATTTGTTTCTTATATTTTAAAAGATAAAATATAACCTGAAAAATATTAAAAATTTCTTTGATTTTATGCAAGACAAGTATGGAAATAGTCCTTAAACTAAATACCTGTTCCTTATTCAAAACTGAACAAAAGGAAATTTACTATATACGTCCTCCTTTTAAATCTGCTTGTTTTACATACCTGTGCTTAATGGCCATTTGTCTTAAAAGACCATGTTCTTATTTCAAAGCTCAGTATTTGAAATAAATTTTAGCCAGAATTCAAAAATCATCTCTCAAATACACAAATGTATATATGTTATTGGCTTATAAATGTCTTTATTATAATCAATATTTTTCTTTACAACAGGTTCAAAAATTAAAAAAAAATGCAAATGCATGCATATACCATGCTATGTTGCATTTTTGTTGGCGGGGGGGGGGGGGGGTAAGGGTTTGGAGGATATGTTTCAAGAAATGATTTTATGGGGTTTCTATACATAATTTTACAAAAAAAAACGCTTAATCAGATAAGAATGCAATACATTTTTGTCTGTTAACAACACTCTTTTTTTGCCTTTAATCTCAGAGGAAATCCCTGTATCTAATTATTTCATTATCATAAAATTTGCATTCAAAATTCTTAAATGAAATTTTTGCTTTATGCTGGTTTTAATGCTGGTTTTTATGCAAGTTTTTAATGTTATAATAACCTTTTTTTCTTATTATCTAACTTTCTGTGAGTAATAAGAAAAATATAACACAATAAATGCTTCATGGTACCAATTAAACAGATTTATATAAGGCCAAAATAAAATATGTTTGTTTGCTATTACTGGAGATTTTCAAAATTAAATTTTTAGAAAAAATAATTTTTAATAAGCAGAGCTACTGTCATGATCACTTGGCCGTGTCAGCACTGATTACATAATTAATAACTTTACACTGACATAGCTACATTATAAAATATTACAAAAAAATCTCCACAAACACTTAAAAAATCTCTATAAAGATTTTTTAGTAAAACCCTATAACAATCTATGAAACCCTCAAACCTCTCTGTTAGACCAAACAAAATCTCACTGAAAACATTCTCTGTTAAAACCTTATAAAAATGTCTGCGAAACTCTTAAAATTTTATATACTTTTTGTACCTGTGCATTGAGATGCACCTTATTTACAACCTTGAAAGTAAAAGTAGTGTTCAGCAACACAGGCAGATTAAGAATTGTCTACTTGGCTAAGCATACATCAACGTTAATCTTTTATCTGATAAAATACATGCATGCTAGGCGTATAGAAGTAAAAACATTGCAGCTTATCAATATTTTCCCTTACATCAATCAATCTCCTCATATTATAGCCAATTCTTACACGGAATAGTTTTTTTTTAAAGGCCCATGACTAATTTCCACATATTCTTACAGAAAATAGGTTTTCTTAAAGGCCCACAGCAAATTTCCACATTTTCTTACAGGAAATATTTTTTTCTAAAAGGCCCACAATGAATTTCCACATATTCTTACAGGAAATAGTAACTGTTTTTCTTAAAGGCCAACAATGAATTTCAATAATCACATTCTCTCAGGATTTTTTTTTTCTTAAATGCCCAGAATGACTTTCCACAAAATGATCCTACCTCATAATTTCAAATTTAAATGATATCCATTTTATATTTTTGCTATGTCTGATTAAAAGGAACAAGTAATACGCCACGGTCACCAGTATACAGCCTGAGACCAGTATGCACATTTGTGCAGTTTGACAAGGCACTTACTGTTGCATGACTAAATTTTAAATTTTCATCTTAATATTCCAAATATTGAAAATGGATAGTCCCCAAAATGGAAGCTGGACAAGTCCATTTTAAGATATTCAGCAGGTTAAAGGATAATAAACAAACATTGTTAAAATATGATAAAAATAATGTAAATTAATAGTCATTCTCTACTGTTACATTAATTAACACATAATATAAATTTTGTCAGTTTAATGCTTTGGATATTTTTTAACTTAACAACTAGATGTATGCCACTTTAACAATGAAGTGTTAAATTCAGCACAACTCCAGATAAGTGTTAAATTGTTTCTGAAAAGTTAAAAATTTGTTCATTTGAGTCAAGTATTATGTTTAAACTTACTCACCTGGAAGTGTGCCACTTTAAAATATCAAAGTTTGGAAAAACAACACCATGCACCTTTCTCAATTCTGTAATTCTTCGGAAACACTCCCTTCCATTCTTGTACATTTACCACGTAGGTGACAAATTCCATCCACACTGAAAGAGAGTATTATAATATTATATATCAAGTTAATAATACATGACTGTTAAATGGTTTTACTTATCTATTTACTCTGTAACATAAAAGAATACTTTCACTGTATAGACAGATAACATTATGTTTGTAACTGACCTAAGTATTGTATCTGTATAGTTCAAGCTAGAACAGAAATTCGCTGTTCATGTCATCAGGGCCGAGCCCACCCCTCTCAGTAGAACCACTTACCTATATTAGCTTGCTAGAAAGAACTTGATGTTCCTTAACTGGATTCAAGCTCACAGAAGTGGAAGGTAAGTCATTAACTAGAACTCCACGAGTTGGATGTGTCACCTTGTAAAGAGTATAGCTGTCACTCTGGCATTTTCTTCTTAATTAAATATAGGTTGTTTATAAACACTGCTCTTGCAATGTACATGTACCTTTAACTTTAGTGGCATTTGAAATTATTGTAAAAATGTTATAATAGGATTAATAAATCTAATATTATCAAAAACATGGAAAAGTTTTACACTAACAAAACAAATGGAGGACTCTGTGATGGATTCTTAAGCACTGCACTTCAGCTCAATGAAAAAAGCTTGCATACAATATTTAGAGTTAATCAAATTTATAGCAACCAAGTTATGCTCTGGACAAGCCTATTAAGTATGAAAATTAACAAAGGGCAATAACTCTAAAATCATGAAGTGCAGAGTACAAGTTCTTGTGCACTGCACTTCTTCTCAATAAGATCCATCATCCTATGAAGTTTTTATATTAAAGGCAAAACATTGGAAAAATATTAGATTTATGTCATTCTTCAATAAATGTCATTGATACAGCAAAAATATGTTAAATTCAGAAAGCGGGATGTTGAGGGAGGATAGATTGGAAAGAGTTAGGGTCAGGCATGTAGGCCTAATGTCATTTCAAACTTGGGGATGGTTTTAACTTTATAATAAAACTTGGTCACTTGTGATGTTGAACATGGACCAACAAATAACCCCATTCATTTCACCTTACATGGCTAATTGTAATATTGTTTCTAAAAAAAAAACTTGCCAAGATATTTACACGAGACATTAAACTAACATTTAAGTAGTTTATTTCAAGAAAGGGAAGTAAATACTGCAGCCTTATGAACATCATTATAAGACTTTAGAGTTACCTCCCATAAATCTAAAAATATCCAAGAGAGACAGTACTGGGAATTCCCCTTTGTGAAAAAGAAAGTAGACCATTTTTATTGAAAAATAAGTAAGATTTAGACATAATTGATCATACTTACAGGTAAAATTTCTTTTTCAAAACATTACAGACATATCCTTTTCAATATTTATTCACTCTATTTTAAGAAACAAATTATTTGGGATCCCATAATTTAAGTTGTGTAATTTGGGTTCCCAACAAATGTAACCTGACAAAATTATAAACCTGTTCAACTGTGAACAAAGAAGGAATAATTCACAAATCATGTAGATCTATTAACAAACTTAAAAATTAAAATGGGAACTTTCATTTCAGGTAGTAACATTGTTTTTTTGTTGGTTACATTCACACATTGTTGTAAAATACTTTTAAGTTAAAATGTTTTTCTTCATCACTTGTCCAAACATTACACTGATGTCTCTTTTGCAAATCTAAATAGTTTAACTACATAGATGACCTCATTTAAAGATTCAACTTGTAATAAGTAAAAAATGCCTTCATACATTTCAGTTCCACACTTTAGCAATAAATCATAATAATGAATAAAATCTACAAAATTTTCCAAGTTATTCAAATGTCGCCTATCATTTTAGTTACATTACTTCAAGATGTCAGCTGTGGGTTCAATTTATGTTACCCTAATTAATTCAGTATGGAGGGTTTGACCCATTTTAGAGATGTTCATTTTTCCTGCTGTGAAACAGTTGGAAAATGAATCCCCCATCCAAAATTATCTCCTGGACCATGTCTCTGACAAATTTAATCATTCCTGACAAAAATATGTGAGAGAGCTATCTTGATAGTTTTCTGAAGATTATTAGTGGTTCTATTCATGTGTCCATCAATAAAGTATAGAGGGTATGTAATCAAATCTATAAACATCATACAAAAGTGTGGAATATATACACAATATTTAGCCTTTATCTGATGACAATTATGATATACTTACTGCAGACTTGTTTTCTTTTACAGGATATATCAACAATGGCAACCATCACATTTACCAAATCTGAACAAAGAACAAAGTCAGAAACCAGCTCTGTTATTATAAAGTCTTCAGAACACAAAACCAATCAGAACTCTGAAAATAGCGCTGAAATAAATGATTCAAAAATGAAGAAGAACAAGAACGCCAATTTAAGGAAATCAAAATCGGCACAGAGTTGTGAAAACCTAGAAACAAAACATGAAGAAAATCAGGCCAAAGATCAGCATGCCTATGAAACACAAGTTTCAAAAGCAGAAGTTGATGGTGAAACAGACAGTGCTATAGGTTCTAGCAATTACAGTTGTATGTCACTTGATTCATTACTCAGTAATTTTGATGACCAGCTTGATTTGGAAGAAACAAAGCCAAAGGTTTGTGAAGAGGCAAAAGGCTCAGATTATCGCAGTCCTTCCTTCAGTTCCAGTGCCACACCACCATTTTATTATACACCAAAAGTCCCTGTACCCACTGCTACTGAAGTGTATGATGTTAAAAGGAACGTTAAATTCAAGCAGAACAAGATACAGCCTGTCCCTGAAAAACCAGAATGCCACGTATTCCAGAGTCACCTATCAGATCAAAGGGTGGCTGAACAAACAGAAATAGATGGAGAAATATCTCTAGCACAATACTTACACGTTAATCCAGAATTGAGTGAAGAATCTTCATTAGCTTCAAGCATTACAGCATCTTCCCTGTCTTCTTGTTCAAGACGTAAGTAGTCCAGTGGGGTTTTTTTTACCCTTATTTAGTAAGTCCAGGCCTCAAGGCTTTAAATCTTTTTTCTGAGTTTTGACTCAAAACTAAGGACTTTCATTAGTCAGTATATAAATTATTCTTTACTGGTTTCTGACCAATCAATTTCTGACAGTATTCTTTAGAAAATATGATTTTTCAATGCCTTTAATAGTTGAAATGAATATGCAAAGCAACACTGTCATATCAAAATCAGGAATATCATTTAGCAGTTTGCTTTTCACAACAAAATTATTGCTAGCTTATTCTTTTTGCAACCAATTATGATGCAAACCATTATGAGGTAGTAAACTGAATTTATTTTTCAATCTCTAAGAATTTTGCAGCATGTTTAAACATCAAACCTATGGAAGGGTGATTCTAATTATGGTGTTACAGTTACATGCTCGTTTTAAGCCATGAAAGGAAATTTATTTTAAACATTAATATTTATTTTAAACGTTAAATTATCATTGTACTTGACTTAGATTGTTTCATTAAAGAATCTCGCTAGTGTTTCTGCATGAACAAATTTACACTAAGACTAATGAAAACTTTTTGTTCTTACCAATTTCAGGTGGAATGTCAGACTTTGTCATTCTTCACACTGATGATGATCTTGAAGCAGCAGGTTCTTTTATGGAGCATCTTCAAAGAGACATTGGGATACCAGACCTTACTGTAGATTTGCTCAGTAACATTGATGCAGGAAAACCTGGGATGCAAAGTTTGGCAACTTTACATGATAAATATAGATACATTTTGACATATGTCACAAAGAATCTTGAAAGTGATAAATATTGTAGGTACTTGGATGAAATTGTGTTGACATTAGGTCTAAGGGAAGCAAATGGGAAAGAAGAAAGAGTTGTGCCAGTATTAACCAGACAAGGTTACTGTAACATTATAGAACTAAGCATACTTGGTGGACTGCAATATTTCAATTTCCGTTCAAGTAGCACTCTTATGAGTGATTCATATGTTAACTGTGTAAAAAATCTTGTTAAAACAGGGAGAGCTAAATTTCCTTGAAGCAAGGTCTAGAATAATCCCTATTCATTTTTGTAATAAAACTACATACATGTAATTTAATTTTGAAACTTAGTTTGTCTTGTTCCTCAAAGAGAATAAATAAAGCTCATAGTGCTTAGAAGTGTACTTTGTGATGAAAGGGTGTCCTTTGTGAGTAGCTCCTACTTCTCAATATTTTCTTTCAATAATATAAATTATAAAACTTAAATCTCAAGGCAGATTTACAACAAATTTACAGGAATGATCCTAAGGTGGTCCTTCAAAAATGATATAAATGGTTCCAGTCTAATTGTCAAATGCACAAGATACAGAGCACACACAAAATTTTGAAATTCATAGGAAAGGACATTAACCTTAAGGAAGGTCAAACCTGTGTGCTGCATATCGTCTCTTTATGGTTAATATTTATGCCAAGTACAGTCCGACCGCGGTTATTCGACAACCCTTTATTCGAATACCCGGCATTATCCGAAGTAGATCAGCGGTCCCGTTTTTATCTCTATGTAAATCAATATAAATTCAAAGATATTATTCGTAATGCATTATCTGAATACCTCCTATTTTTCTAAGTAAAATTTTGACCCCGATTATACAATTATGAAGAAATTTCACACCTATTATTCGATTTACCCTTATCGAAAATACTAGAGTTTACCTGTAAATACCGTATTGACAACATGGCCATTATCAAGGCTTTGTACGAAACGAAACAATACACTATGTAGAATAAAATGCAAGTATTTATGTCTTCAAAACCAATAAAAATTTACTTTTATGTATCTTTTCTTGAATATTTATCTTTCTCAATTGATTGCAGGAAACACGTTTGTTGTAATCGGTAGTTATCCTATGATTTGCCAAAGTGGAGTAGTCTTCGTCTATCAAAATTTTCGATTTCCATTCTTGGAACCCATCGATTATTCGAAGTAAATTTTCAGTCCCCGTCACTTCGAACAAGAGCCGGTTGAACCGGGTAATGCTCCCCAACTAGGTTTTGGACACAGAAAAGTATATTTTTCATAGTTTTAAGAGTTATATCCCAGACAAAGTTCAAAATGTGATAATTTTAAACTTAGGCAAGGCAGAGTTACTGTTGTTTACTGCACTTCTACTTAATGAGATCTAACAAACGACTTGCACGTGACACGTTGTCTGAATATGGTGATCATTTCTGTGAAAAAGTAGTAAAATCCAACCCGAATGCTGCAGGCGACACATCCTCTCGATATGGTGATCATTTCTGTGAAAAAGTTGTAAAATCAGACTTCAAATAACAAAGTTATGGGCCAGACATGATTTTGCTGCAAGGTCATGCTGTGACCTTGACTTTCAACGTAGTGACCCAAATGTTGTGCACGACATGTCGTTTCAATATGGTGATCATTTCTGTAAAATAGTTGTAAAATCCATCTTCAAATAACGAAGTTATGGGCCTGACACGATTTTGCTGCAAGGTCATGCTGTGACCTTGACCTTCAAGGTAGCAACCCAAATGTTGCGCATGACACGTCGTCTGAATATGGTGATCATTTCTGTGATATAGTTGTAAAATCAGACTTCAAATAACAAAGTTATGGGCCGGACACGATTTTGCTGCAAGGTCATGCTGTGACCTTGACCTTCAAGGTAGCGACCCAAATGTTGCGCGCGACACATCGTCTCAATTTGGTGATCATTAGTGTGAAATAGTTGCAAATTCCGACTTCAAATAACAAAGTAATGGCATGGACACGATTTTGCTTCAAGGTCATGCTGTGACCTTGACCTTCAAGGTAGCGACCCAAATGTTGCACGCGACACGTCGTCTTAATATGGTGATCATTTCTGTGTAATAGTTGTAAAATCCGACTTCAAATAACAAAGTTATGGCACGTACACGATTTTGCTTCAAGGTCATGCTATGACCTTGACCTTCAAGGTAGCAACCCAAATGTTTTGCGCGACACGTCGTCTCAATATGGTGATCATTAGTGTGAAATAGTTGCAAAGTCTGACTTCAAATAACAAAGTAATGGCAGGGACACAATTTTGCTTCAAGGTCATGCTCCGACTTTGACCTTCAAGGTAGCAACCCAAATGTTGCGCGCGACACGTCGTCTAAATATGGTGATCATTTCTATGAAATAGTTTTAAAATCCGACTTCAAATAACAAAGTTATGGGCCGGACACGAATTCCAGACGTACGTATGTACGTCCGGACTGACGGACGGACACTCACAAAATGGTACTTATGTGACTTTTCCTTTGATCTTTTTGGCCATTTTTAATCACACAAGGCTTAAAACAAGATTGCATTTGAGAAAAATGCTATGCCACCGCATTAATACAACACTAAATAGTAGTGTAGGAACAGATTTTTTTTGTTTCTTTACAATTTTGAAGATTGTCATAAAGCATAGATCCCTGACCTATCTTATTCTTATTATCAGATAAGTGGTTAAATCTAATGTTAACTCAATAAAAGATCAGAGTAGGAATATATCAATGCACTCGAAGTCTAGTGAATTTGGTGGTGAAGATCATATTTCACACAGCCTAAATTTCATGACTAAATCAAAAAGGAACAAACACAGTAAGACACTTTGTCAAAATCTAGGTCAGCTGAAATCAAAGTTCACTCAAATTTCATAGCTGTACATCAAAGGACAAGAAAGTAGGTCACATCAACAAAATCTAGGTCACCTGATATCAAAGTTCAATTTTACAACTAAAACTGTGCACATGGTCAAAAATTTCATTGCTGTACATCAAAGGACAAGAAAGTAGGTCACTGTCCCTTGGGAAGGCAAAATTTTGGACGCAAGGGTTTAATTCAAAAACAATCTTGATACAGGTCCACTAAACAACATTTTCAAGTCAAATATCTAAGCTGTAGGCTTTCTTCCATTCAGAAAACATTTGTTTTTATTTTCTGTTTTTTACTATGTGTACATAATGAGAATCACTGCCCCCGGGCAGGGCCAATTTTGACACCAGGGAAAAAATTTGAACAACTTTAGTAGAGGACCTATAGATGATATTATATAGCAAACATCAAAGCTCTATCCCTTGTTCCTTCAGACAAAAATATTTTTTTTTTTTTTTACTATGTGTACATAGTGAAAATGCAATGACCCCTGGGGGTGGGGCCAATTTTGACCCCAGGGCTATAATTTGTACAATCTTGCTAGAGGTTCACTACATAATATTTCAAGCAAAATATCTTAACTCTAGTCTTTGTAAATTTAAAGAAGATGATTTTTTAAGTTTTTTACTTTATACATATAAGGAAAAACCTATGGCCCCCGGGGCGGGGCTAATTTTGACACTAGAGGCAAAATTTGAACAACTTTGGTAGAGTTCCTATAGATTATAATCATTTAACAAATATTAAAGCTCTAAGCCTTGTACCTTCAGACAATAAGATTTTTTACTATATATAATATTTAAAATCAATGACCCCTGGGGCGGGGGCAATTTTGACACCAAGGGCTATAATTCAACAACAATCTTGCTAGAAGTTCACTTCACAATGTTTCATGCAAAAATATCTAACCTCTAGCATTTGTCAATTGCTAGAAGAAATTTTTTAAAAGTTTTTACTATAAGTTTTTACTATAATACAGTGTACATATAAGGAAAACCAATGACCCCCCGGGCGGGGCCGATTTTGACCCCAGGGCTATAATTTGAACAATCTTGGTAAGGGTCTACCAGACAATGCCTTATGCAAAATATCTAAGCTCTAGGCCTTTTGGGTCTTTACAAGAAGGTATTTTTAAGTTTTTACTATATGTACATATAGTGAAAATCAATGACACTCGGGGCGGGGCCGATTTTTGACCCCAGGGCTATAATTTGAACAATCTTGGTAAGGGTCTACCAGACAATACCTTATGCAAAATATCAAAGCTCTAGGCCTTTTGGGTCTTTTACAAGAAGGTATTTTAAGTTTTTACTATAATGTACATATAGTGAAAATCAATGACCCCCGGGGCAGGGGCAATTTTGACCCTAGGGCTATAATTTGAACAATCTTGGTAGAGGTCTACCAGACAATGCCCTTAAACAAAATATCTTAAGCTCTAGGCCTTTTGGGTCTTTACAAGAAGGCATTTTAAGTTTTTACTATATGTACATATAGTGAAAATCAATGACCCCCGGGGCCGGGCCAATTTTGACCCCAGGGCTATAATTTGAACAATCTTTGGTAGAGGTCTACCAGACAATGCCTTATGCAAAATATCTAAGCTCTAGACCCTTTTTAGTCTTTACAAGAAGGTATTTTAAGTTTTTTACTATATGTACATATAGTGAAAATCAATGACCCCCGGGGCGGGGCAGATTTTGACCCAGGGCTATAATTTGAACAATCTTGGTAGAGGTCTACCAGACAATGCCTTATGCAAAATATCTAAGCTCTAGGCCTTTTGGGTCTTTACAAGAAGATTTTTTAAATTTATTCTTTTAATTCTTTTTGGTTGCCATGGCAACCAGATTTCTGCATGGAATGAAATTCTTTGAACAACTTTGGAACCACTTCACCCAAGGATCAATCCTGCCAAGTTTGGTTGAAATTGGACTAGTGGTTTTTCACGAGAAGATTTTTTAAGTTCACTATATAATCTATATAACACACACACACTCACACAAACAAACACACACACATACACATAGGTGAATCGCTATATGCCACCGCATCGCAGATGCTGCGGTGGCATAAAAAGACACACAAGTAAAAACGGAATGAATAGGATCAAAGAGAATTTACTGTTATCCATTTTTCTCCAAGTCACACAAGTACCACTGGGTTCGTACGGACTGACGTCTGGATGGATGGACAACCCGACGACTATATGCTCCCCCAAAATTTTTAGGGGAGCATAATAAACGGGGTTGGACTGTAGTTTCATTTCCTTCCATCAAATAAATATATACAGACACAAAAGTGCTTACAGACAAATGGACAAACAACCAAGGGCATAAGAATATACGCCAAATTATTTCAGATATATAAACACTTTTCAGCTCGACTTTTTAACTAGAGCACCGCATAGGCGTGGCAATTAACACCAAAATACAAAATTATTTTAAGTAAATAAAATTTAAAAAAATCAAAAATAATTTTTAAACAGACAGGATACCAAATTTTAACATTTGTACGCAACAAGTTTTATTTCTGTTATCAATATTAAGATCTTTATTGATGCATACCAAAGTGTCACATGTATACATGTACTTAGTGACAATTATATATGCCACAGCTTCCACTATGGAGTACAGACCCCAGACATGACACCAGTCAAAGCTAATTTTGAAGCACAGAGTGGTGATTATTTACCTCCATGCAATGGTGGTGGTGTTGGTAGTTTTCACTTCGGATGACGGAGTGAGTGAGTCAGCCACATTGAATTTAGCATCATTCCTGAGCAAGCTGTCAAGCAGTTAACCAGTACAAGTCTTCACTTTCGCAAGGAACTGAAACTTCAGTAAATGTCAGAGCAGAGGTAAGTGCCAATGACCATAGAAACTACTTCATGATCAATCACAACGAAAGTGACCTGCGCAGTCCGGGGATCGAAACTGGGTCGCCCAATTCATAGTCCAGTGCTCTATCTATTGAGCTATCCGGATGGCTTACCTTCATGCAAATGTCATGGAGTATAATTGAAAATTATAAATTCAAAAGCACAATATACTTTGCCTAAAAATAATCAAAAATCAAAATATAATTTTCTTATTTTTTATTACCTCTCATTACATTTATAACATCAATAACACAAACATCCATCTTATGTTCATTATTTGTACAAAATTGATAATTCTACTTTTACAAAGTGATGATACTTGCTAAAGATCTATGCATGTTGAAGGTTGGAGGAAAAAACTTTTAAAACATGTATACTATATAAATCTGTGTACATGAAAACTGTGCCAAACCTACCCATCCCCCATACAGCTATTTTTATTATCAGTGAAATAATTTTTGAAACAACTGCAGGGTTCTTCTATGTAATAATACATGCCAAATAACTGAAATTTGTATTAAAAAAACATATATGAAAATAAATTTTTCTGTCTATATGACCCCTGGGGCAGGGGCAATATTGACCCCAGGAGTATCATTTATATAACTTTTGTAGATGCTAACAAGGGATGCTTCATGCAAAATATCTAAGCTTTAACATAAACATAATATTTTAGGCATATGAAAATGTGTTCTTATTACCTTCCTTGATAAATAAAAGCTTTTAAATTTAAGCAATTCAAAAATGCAGTGGTAGTCATGGGATAAAGTTTCTGCAACTTATCATATTGGTATTTCTTGCTTTGAACATATACTTTGTTGTATAAATGTGTTATAAGACAGGTACAGCCACTTCATATCTACCCTTCAACCAATATCAGTCTTTCATCTAGAACTATTCACTGAATGTGATTCATACCCCCACTAATGTCCTTGACAGAAGATGACTTGGAAAGGTGGTTAAGGGGAATGACTTTAGTGACTCGAATACATATACATAAAAAGAAGTTATCTTTGGTGAAAAAAAAAGACAAATTGTACAGGTAATAGTATAAATATATATTGTCAAATCATGTTCGAAACAGTTACAAACAAGCAATTATCATAGTATTGCAAGCAATCCATAAGTTACAACCCCATCAACATTCTGAAGGGCCATTGGCCATTCACTAATGTTTCAATTTTTCTCTATTTTAAGTAAATTTGTTGGAAAAGTTCTTTAAAAGTGATCACAGGAAACAGTTTTTATGAACAGACAGACAGACGGACTGAAGGACACTCTAAAGTTAATATTTGAAACATCCCTGTTACCAAAATATAACATTTTTAAAAGCAAAATTCTTAAAGAGGAGATAACTCTTGAATTAAAGATGCAATTTCATAAAAAATTTCAGCTCTTTTTGACTAACCACAAATATTATTATATTTGCCATGTTTTAAGCCTATTTGTTGCCAAGGCAACCAATATTTTTTCAAAATAGGAAGAACAGATAAGAGATGCATAATCTCAAGACTGCCATCTACCCATATGTCAAGTTTCATAAAAATATTTCCAGTACTTTTTGAGTTATCACTGGATTCAGTTTATGTGTAAAATTTGCCATATTTTCAGTCTATGTGTTGCCATAGCAACCAGAATTTTCAAAATAGGAAGAAAAGAAAAAGACGTGCATAATCTCCAGACTGCCATCTACCCATATTACAAGTTTCATAAAAATATTTCTATTATTTTTTGCGTTAACACTGGATCCAGTTTATTTGTAAAATTTGCCATATTTTCAGTCTATTTGTTGCCATAGCAACCAGAATTTTCAACATAGGAAGAAAAGAAAAAGACGTGCATAATCTCCAGACTGCCATCTACCCATATTTGAAGTTTCATAAAAATATTTCCAGTACTTTTTGCGTTATCACTGGATCCAGTTTATGTGTAAAATTTGCCATATTTTCAGCCCATTTGTTGCCATAGCAACCAGAATTTTCAACATAGGAAGAAAAAAAAAAGACGTGCATAATCTCCATACTGCCATCTATCAAGTTTCATAAAAATATTTTCAGTACTTTTCAAGTTATCGCGGGATCCAGTTTTGTGGACATTTTCTCAACAAAAGCAGTGAAGTTAAGAAAATAGCATAATTATGATAAAATGTAATTAGGAGTGGAAAAACTTTGCATACTGAGCTTACTTGTGACCCTTCACATATTATATAGTTTTGAGTGAATATTTGTTCTGGTTTAAAAACTATTATAGTAAATAAATTTAACGACATAAAAATGGACTTAACTTTGTCAAAATACAACAGAAAGTTACCCCCCCCCCCCACCATGTTTTTTAGTTATGAAACTTGACCTGAATATCTTACTTGTGACACTTCGTATATAATTATTTGAAGTTTCAAATGATTATCTGTTCTAGTTTTAGAAATGTTCAATATTCATGTTAAAATTTCAGAACATTTTCTAAGTCAATTTAGGGTAAGATGGGTTCTGCACATTGCCCAGTTGGGATGAACATTTGAGTCAAGTTTGAAGAAAATCCTTCCATTAGTATAGAATTTAAAGAGCAGACATGACATATTGTCTAGTATTGATTGTATGAAAATTTAAAGACTTAAAAAGGGGCATAACTTTGTCAAAATGGAATACAGAGTTATGAAACTTGACCTGCATATCTTAATTGTGACACCTCATATATCTTTTAAGTTTCAAGCAAATACCTGTGCTAGTTTCAAAAATATTCAAGTACATGTTAAAATACATTTTCTAAGTCAATTTTTGACCTTCAAGTGTGACCTTGACCTTAAGCTGCCACAAAGGAAACATGGGTTCTGCACATAACCTTGTTGAGGTGAACATTTGAGTAAAGTTTGAAGAAAATTCTTCTATTAGTATACGATTTATAGTGCATACACGCCATATTGTCTAATATTTGATTGTATGTAAATTTGAAGACTTAAAAAGGGACATTACTTTGTCAAAATGCAATACAGAGTTATGAAACTTGACCTGCATATCTTAATTGTGACACTTCATATATCTTTTAAGTTTCAAGCAAATACCTGTGCTAGTTTCAGAAATATTCAAATACATGTACATGTTAAAATTTAAGAATATTTTCTAAGTCAATTTTTGACTTTCAACTGTGACCTTGACCTTAAGCTGGCAAAAAGGTAACATGGGTTCTGCACATAACCTTGTTGAGGTGAACATTTGAGCCAAGATTGAAGAAAAACTTTCAATTAGTGTAGGACTTACAGAGTGGACACAACATACTGTCTAATATTTGATTGTTTGATACTTGACCTTCAATTGTGATCTTGTGGGCAACATGGGTTCTGCACATCCCCCTATTGAGGTGAACATTTGAGCCAAGTTTGAAGAAAATCCTTCAATTGGTATAGGATTAATAGAGTGGACCCGATAATGGAGACAGACAGACTGACCGACCGGCGCGACAAAGCGAATCCATTATAACACCCCCTCCATTTTGTGGTGGGGGTATAATAAGAGAGAAACTGCGTCCAAAGTTTTGAAAAATTGCCTCTAAAAATAAGTTTGTTAAAAAATTTGAGTTGAATGTGTGCAACTGTTAAACTGTTTGACAGGTGTCAAAAGATGATTATATGAAATAGACATCATTTTATGTTATTCTCAGACTATAAAGAACACGTGGTCAAACATAATTTAAATATCAGCTGTTCATTGAAAAAAAAAGTATTTTATACATATTAATCATGCTGCAGAATCATTACACTAAATTACTCTAAATAAATTACTCCCCTACTAAACTAGAACTATCGCTGAATGCGATTCATACCCCCACCAATGTCCTTGACAGAAGACGACTTGGAAAGGTGGTTAAGGAAATAACTTAAGTCGCACAAATACATAAAAAGAAATTATCTCTGTTGAAAAAAAGACTTATTGTACAGGTAATAGTATAAATATCTATTATCAAATCATGTTCGAAACAGTTACAAATAACCTTACATTTTCCCAATATACTAAACTTTTTGTAAGTCAATTTTTGACCTTCAAGTGTGGCCTTGACCTTAAGCTGGCACAAGGGTAAGATGGGTTTCTGCACATTGCCCAATTGGGGTGTACATTTGAGTAAAGTTTTAAGAAAAATCCTTCCATTAGTATAGAATTTATAGAGCGGACACAACATATATTCTAGTATTGATTGTATGTAAATTTAAAAAGACTTAAAAAGGGGCATAACTTTGTCAAAATGCAATACTGAGTTATAAAACTTGACCTGCATATCGTAATTGTGACACCTCATATATCTTTTAAGTTTCAAGCAAATACCTGTGCTAGTTTCAGAAATATTCAAGAACATGTTAAAATCTAAGAACATTTTCTAAGTCAATTTTTGACCTTGACTTTTAGACTGCAACAAAGGTGACATGGATTCTGCACATAACCTTGTTTTTAGGTGAACATTTGAGTAAAGTTTGAATAAAATTCTTCCATTAGTATAGGATTATAGAGCGGACACGACATATTGTCTAATATGTGATTGTATGTAAATTTGAAGATTAAAAGGGCATAACTTTGTTTAAATGCAATACAGAGTTATGAAACTTGACCAGCATATCTTAATTGTGACATTTCATATATATTTTTAATTTCAAACCAAATACCTTTCCTAGATTCAGAAATATTCAGATATATGTTAAAATTTAAGAACATTTTCTAAGTCAAAATTTGACCTTCAAGTGTGACCTTGACCTTAAGCCAGCAAAAGGGTGACATGGGTTCTGCACATCCCCTTGTTGAGGTGAACATTTGAGCCAAGTTTGAAGAAAAATCTCTCAATTAGTGTAGGACTTACAGAGCGGACGCGACATACTGCGTAATATTTGATTGTTTGATATTTGACCTTCAATTGTGACCTTGACCTTAAGCCGGCAAAAGGGTGACATGGGTTCTGCACATCCCCTTGTTTGAGGTGAACATTTGAGCCAAGTTTGAAGACAATCTCTCAATAAGTGTAGGACTTACAGAGCGGACACGACATACTGCGTAATATTTGATTGTTTGATATTTGACCTTCAATTGTGACCTTGACCTCAAGATGACACATGGGCAACATGGGTTCTGCACATCCCCTTGATGAAGTGAACATTTGAACCCAAGTTTGAAGAAAATCTTTCAATAAGTGTAGGACTTACAGAGCGGACACGACATATTGTGTAATATTTGATTGTTTGATTTGACCTTCAATTGTGACCTTGACCTTAAGATGACACATGGGCAACATAAGTTCTGCACATCCCCTTGTTGAGGTGAACATTTGAACCAAGTTTGAAGAAAATCTTTCAATTATTGTAGGACTTACAGAGCGGACACGACATACTGTCTAATATATGATTGTGTTTGATATTTGACCTTCAATTGTGACCTTGACCTTGAGCTGACACATGGGCAACATGGGTTCTGCACATCCCCTTGCTGAGGTGAACATTTGAGCCAAGTTTGAAGAAAATCCTTCAAGTGGTATAGGAGTTATAGAGCGGACACGAAAATGGAGACGGACGGACGGACTGACCGACCGACCGACGCGACAAAGCGAATCCATTATAGCCCCCCCCACATTTTGTGGTGGGGGTATAATGAAAGAAGAAAATAAAAACAAACAATAGGTGGTTTATCTTTTTTAATATTGTGTTGCGATTGTTCTCTGTAAATGACTTGCCATGTACATTTTGCCATTTTTACAAATGTTAATTGTTTATATACCTTATGTTTGTATCATGTATAATGCACTGAGAGAAATAAAGAATTTGAATTTGAAAAAAAAAAAAATTATTAAACTGATTTTAATAGTGTTGAGTACAGACAACTTTTATTTCTGGGGACTATTCAGCAAATACGAGTTATGTCCCATTATTCTAAAAATATCCAGGAAATTTCCCATTTAGTGAAAAGGAAAGTAGACCATTTTTATTAAATTCAGAAAGAAATAAGATTTGAATATCATTAACCATATGCACACAGGTAATATAAATGATATTTCTACGCTTAACATTACAATATTCAAAGGTTCTATTTCTAAAACAAAAATGTTTTTATGGGTTCCCATAATTATGTATATAAATATATCGCTATTTAGGGTTTCCAGTACAGTTATAATACACATTTGAAGCACAGTGAATTTTAATAGCATAACGTTGTACCATAACGTTGTACCATAGTCTCAGTATCCAAACTGGAAGGTTGTAAAATGGAAATTTTCAATTCTGGTAATTAATACTTTTGTACATTTTTAATCTGTAAATTAAGGTATTCAATAGATTGAAATAAATCAAAATAAAATCTGATGATTTTTCAAATTTGGGGGTATACTGATAATATCAGCATAATATTTTTGATAAATTTTTCTTATGTTTGTTTAATTTCTGCTTTTTGTGAAATTTTAACACATTTTTGGGTCATTTATAATACTCTCAGTGTTGACAATCAACCTAACCAGTTTTCTGGACAACTAACTAATTGCCAATTTCTATGCATAAGTGGCTGACTAATTATCTCAAACGATGTCTGAATTTGTGATGGAAAACAAATGACCATTAGACACATTATGTCAAAGATTATTGTCACAATGCAATTACTTCTCACCTGAGGAAAAAACCAGCAACCTCTGGGTTACAAATTCAATGTTCTTCCTATTGAGCTTAGAGTTTAATGGAAGCAACAAATTGTTCAAAGTTATTCTGATATCTCTACATCCTAATCTTAATCCAAGACTTCCAATATGGGTACAAGTCGCAATGTTGATTCTTTTATGTGAGCTTTTTCAAGGTTGGTTTTGTATCTACTCACTAGTGTTCAGGTGTCCATTGAAATAATGTATTACAAGTTTGCTTCTTTAAAAAGAAGCATGCGAGAGGTCTTTTTGCTGCTGTGGAAAATTTGTTTAATTCGAAAATATTTGGGGATATTTTGCATAACAGACACAATGAATGTTTATAAATTAGAATTATTAAACAAAATATAATTTATTATATATATTGCAATGAAAGTTTGTTTTACATTTCATCTGTTTTAATGTTTTAAAAGATTATATGCCGGAGAAATGGACTTTTTTCTTGGCGCATTAGGGATAATTTTTCTACAAATTTTTTTTGTAAAATTACTTAATGTAAATTAAATGATATATACCATTTACATTTGTATTTTAAATTCAGTTACCTTTGTAGAAAAATTATATATATATTAAAAGTATTTTCAAAATAAATGTTTCTTGTAAAGTTCAATAAGCAAATTTTCGGTCACTGTTTTGTTAAATATAAGGAAGCATTTCCTCTACATTTTCCAAAACGAGTATAAAGTCTGTTAATCAAACAAGTTTACATAAAAAATGTTGATATCATTTGATTGCAATAAACAGTAAATACTGTTATATACTGTTATACTGTTATATACTGTTTATTGGAATAAACAGTATATAAAGCTGCATGCCTCCAACCACAATATTAAAAAGAAAATCAAACTTGAGATAAAATTTGTTGCCATTTTGCGCCAAAAAATCTCCCTTTGCGTTATTTAGATATAACGGTTCAATACACGGTTCACTCGGTCATTATAATATGTTTGTTTGTTTCATTGTATGCCTTTTTCCCAACAGATATTTTAGTCATATAGGCGGGTAGTTTCCTAACCATCGTTCCTGAGAGTTACACCAGTACTAGACAACCTTTCTTCGCGCTAAACTAAAAAAAAGCATCTCCCGGGGATCGAACCCACGCCAGAGAGTTTTACTGGATTAACAAGTTATTGACTCTAACCCCTCGACCACGGAGGCGGTATATATTGTGCATGGTGATATTGTACATAGCTATAATTTTCACTGTAACTATTTATCAGAACATGAAATAGTAAAACGTTTTTCAGAAAACAATACGGTAATCGATTTATACAGTTACGGAATGAAGCATCCATGCACGTAGTGTTAAATAACGTAAATGATATTTTCCGATTTTCTATGTACCGATTTGTTCACTTCGATGTTAATTTTTCGTTTTTAAGTAAAGCCGTGTTTTTGAAACGGGGCATGCGCCAAAACAATTTTTGTAGACTGCTCCTAATGATTTTACGCTTAAAATGAGATTCATTCACTGCAATCAGATACGCAAAAATGGATGCCGCCAGCAATCAGTCTGAACACTATGGAGAGGTCTGATGACCTCTCCAATTAGCAGGTACCTAATCAAATTTTAAGTTTGTACCAGAGTGTTAAATAACTGCCTTTCTATGATGACAATTGTCACTCTTACAGCAGAATTTCTGTTTTCTTTACAGGTAAATATTGAGAATGTCAACCATTACATTAACCAAATCTGGACAAACAACAAAAGCAGAAACCAGCTCTGTTATAATCAAATCTTCAGAACACAAAATCACACAGAACTCTGAAAACAGCACTGAAATGCAAGAATCAGAAATGAAGAAGAACAAAAATGCCAATCTCAGGAAATCAAAATTGGCACTTAGTTGTGAAAATTCACAGTCAAACTACAAAGAACCTGAGGCCAAAGATCAGCATGCTTATGAAACACAACTTTCAAAGGCAGAAGTTGATGGTGAAACAGACAGTGCTATAGGTTCTAGCAATTACAGTTTGTCTTTAGAGTCTCTATTAGATGAAGTTAATAGCCTCGAGCTAGATTCGGATCAAACAAAGCCAAAAGGTTGTGAAGTAACAGAAGGCTCTGATGATCAGAGTCTTCCATGCCTGGACTCCCAGACACAAACAGAAATAGATGGGAAAAGATCTCCAACACCTAATCCAGAACTGGGAGATGAATCCTCACAATCTTCCAGTATGACAGTATCATCCCTTTCTCCGTGCTCTAGAGGTAAGAACCAGTAGAACACAAAACTGGACAGTTTAGGGAAATGATTCCCAATAAATAGTTTGTGTGCATCTCACTTGTTCTCAATATTGATACATTGTAATGACTTAATGTTATGCTTTGAACAAAAAAAAGTATGGAAAATTACAGACAACTTTAACACTAAAAATATATTAAATTAAGTATAGTTCTTGAGCAGTGTAGATATATGTAAAATTAAGTATAGTTCTTGGGCACAGTACCTTGTTTCAAAATTGATACCACAACTAAGTTTTAAAACAACCTGACAGGATGATTACAAGCATGGCAAAAAGCTTTTCACTCAAGATTTAATTTGAAAACTGTTCCTTTCCAGAACTTTCTAGAACTGTTAATTAAATTCTGTACAATCTAAAAAAACATGTATATAGAAATAACGATTTGATATATCGAAATAACAATTTGTTATTTTCAAAAATAACTTGTATTTTCAGGCTCTATGATAGACTTAGTCATCCTTCATACAAAAGATGATACAAAGAGCGCACATTTTTTTAAGCAACATTTACTCAATGATGTTGGAATATCTGACCTAACAGTAGAGACATTTGGTAATATTGGCCTTGGGCAATCTGTAATGCAAAAGGCAGCAACTCTACATGACTCTTGCAGAAACATCTTGATATATATTACAGATAACTTAGAAAAAAGCACATATGACCAATTCATATTTGAAGTTTCCTTAACCATTGGTCTAGAAGACAAGGAGAAAAAAGATAGGGTTGTACCAGTGCTTACACCTGGTTGTAAATATAAATCCCCAGTATTAGGTGTAATAAGTGGCTTATATTACTCTAATTTCAACTCTGACTGTTCCTCCTTGAGAGATTCATATCTTCAACAGGTCATTAATCTTGTGGAAGATGGAAGAAAAAAGTTTCCAAAAGAATAAGATATTTGAACAAATGTACATAATATTATTAACATGAAACTTACAGATCTTTCCAAGCCACCATAATATCCTTTGAATAACATTAACACAGCATATCAAGTATACTATTAGTGATTGAATTTGTCAATATAAAGAAGATTTCAGGCATAATACTTTAATAATTTTGCTTTTGAAAATTATTCTTAATTTATATTTATGAATTTAAATGTTTAATAATAACATGTTGATATATTGGTTGTTTTGAAATAATTATAAATTTAGTATATAAGGTTACATTTCATTTCTGTTATTGGTCATGCACGGAGGTAAATTATCAACACTTTGTGCTACAAAATTAACTCTTTAAGGGCATGACTGGTGACACGTCCGGGGTCCGTCTTCGACAGCGAAAGCTGCATTTTGTGCCCGTACGGGCGGATGGACCCTCATTAAGCATAGACTATAGATAGATAGTAACAACACTTTGGTCTGCAGTTTGAACATGAGGTGTATTGTTTTTTTTTATGAATGGTTTTAAAGCAATTCAGCAAAAAAGTGTATTGATCTCCCAATAAATCAATTAACAATAGCTTTTTATATATCACCAATGTCAAGTAGCTTTTATATCTTTGACTCGCATAGTGAATTTCCTCATACCTGCCTAAAATTCAGGTAATAGTCTTCTATCAGTATTGAAAGAAACCATTTTTTTTTTTTAATTTGACATGAAAAAAAATGCATTTAATATTACTATATTTTAATTTATAATATTAGTCCCTTTTGTTACTATTTGTATATTTGTTACAATTATAATAATAATAAAAAACAATAAAAAAACAGACTTTGATATTCTTATCACTATTTGTATATTTGTTACAATTATAATAATAAAAAAACAGACTTTGATATTTTTTATCACTATTTGTATATTTGTTACAATTATAATAATAAACAAGAAAAGCATTGATGCAAAGCATCAAAGGGCGTCCAAGCAAGAAATGCATCAGCTAGGTGCAGATGAACTAGTAGATATATGTTGATAAACTGTTCAATGGTTCATTGGTTTTTACCAGAATTGTATATCACTTATGAACGAAGGAACGAAACACATTGTTAATTATTTATAAATTTGATTGGCATGCTAGAAATTAGAATATTACTTGTTATTTCTTTATGATCGTGATTATTAATAGCAACAGATATACATGTATACAATCATTTATAATCCATTTGAGTAACGCATGATCAACACCACACTTGTGTAATTGCCCCTTATTATGTTATCGCTATTAGCGAAGACCCCCTCTTAAGGTATCTGTTCACACTTAGTAACAATAAGACACTTGTTATATTACCATGTTGATCATGTTGAGCATAAATGTTTATTATACACTAATTGTAATATCTTTTTTAATAAAAAAAAAATACAGATTTTATGAATATTGTTTGCTTTTCTTTTTTGTGTTTTATGCACTATTTTAATACTGAATTTTTACGTTTACTATTATTTTAAGAATTCAATTGTCATAATAAGTCAGTAAATTATGGTTAATCTTTCAATATATAATATTGTTTATTCTTAAACCATATACATGTACATTTGTATTTTTCTTTATCATTTCTTAAATTATCAATCAATTGAATAATTCATAAAATCTGATTTGTAACTTTGAACAATTCCTCGGCATCTATACTAAACACGAATAACAAATTAAATAAAATGTTTCAAAGTTGATAGTGTCATATTAATGCCATAAAAATGTACATTTTTTCTCAATTATTGTACATATTTATTGTTTTTATCTCATATAGATAAAATAAAACATGCGATGTGTGTTGTTGGGTTTTTTTTTCGAATTGTATGTTTATCTATAATAATAATCAATAACTTTGAGAGTTGATCTGTGTTTCTTAATTATTGTAACCAATCTAAGTGACAAACATTCATTTTGAAAAAAAAAAGCTTATTTATCTCACGGATTTATATTAATAAATCCGTGTTTATCTGTAAAAATATTTGTTCTGTTCTGTAACGATATCAAACATCTACTCCAAAACCGGGAGAGACCGGACAATAAACGTGTGGTACTATTCGCCGGTCGTCAAAATAGACCAGGAGAGACCGGGATTTACCGACAGGAGTACATCCATCTATAAATAGATTTTCGGAATATTTAGGTCATCAAACTCATCATTCTATTTACAGCTTTCGGAATAACATACCATAATAATCCACTGTGTACTACAAAATGATAAATAGAAATACATTGAAAGAGCGCGATTTATTGACGGAAAAGGTTATTTAGATTCTAATTTGAAAATGTTTGCATTGCGAAATTCTCCAGTTCGCTATTCATTGTACAAATCGCGACTAATTAATAATCAAGCACCCTCATACCGATCGGAATGATCGGCTTTTATTATGTACAACTATAAAAGGCTCGAGAAGTTGCTGTCGCCCTTTCACAAAATCTGATTTCATTACATAAAAGGCGCCGCGCTTCGGCGCGGACGCCAAAAAAGACTTTGATATTTTTATCACTATTTGTATATTTGATACAATTATAATAATAAAAAAAGACTTTGATATTTTTATCACTATTTGTATATTTTTTACATTTATAATAATAAAAAACAGACTTTGATATTTTTATCAACTACAGTATTATATTTTTTGCTAGTATGTTAATTAACTGCTATTTGAGCCTCATTATACTTTATTCATGTTTATTACTCCATTATGTCATGTTTGTACATGGAATGAGAGAATAAAATGTTTTTTGACTTTGACTTTGAGTAGTGACACAAACAGAACACAGTACAGTCATGTCACATAACATTTACAAGTCTTGTAAGTCTTGTTTGTATTCAATGTACTTCCTTTTAGGTAGGCATCAGTGAAAGCATTTTTTTTCAAATTAAATATCTGGCCCCTCTTTTTAATTATGTACAGTACATAAGATAAGTATAATTATGCAAAAAATGGTATATTACAAAACATTCGGAAAAAATCTACATTAGTACTTAATCTGAATATAACAATATTGACCTGTGCGTAGGAATAATTTGGTAAGGTATCTGTAATGAGCACATTTTTTTGCACGGAGCTTCTCAATTGCTGCATTGCAGCAACATTTGTACTTGTTGCTAATATAGCTTCAGGCTTAATTACTATGACAAAATTTTCTCAATTTATATTGTTGATTTTTATATCTTAAATTGGTCTTAATTATAACTAATTTTGAAGAGCAAGAGTCTAAATATTCTGAATTTTCGACTACTATATAAAATAAGTAACATCAAGTCAAATTATACAAATTATCAAAACTTACAATTTTACAATAACTGAAGCTAATTCAGGTTCTAGCTGTGAAACTATATTATGTGGATTATATTATTATTTTATCTTTGCATCACTTAAGCAAATAAATGGAATAACATCAACACTTAACTTTCTTGTTATAAAATACATTTACAAAGAGGATACTGGGTGTCACTGATACAAGAAAAGGAACTCTTAAACCAGTATCTCGGCACCCCAGTCAACTGAGGGTTTCTCAGTGTAGGGCGCTCACTACCCCAGAGCCAGCCTAATTCCCTGCATGACCCCAAAGAACTGGCCCTGCTGGCGGCCCTCAGCTATAGATGTAGGAAACTTTGTTGAGGTAGACATAATGTAAGGCTTCAGTAATTTTTGTTGGATATTTACAATGTACACTAATTTTTGTAAAAAAACACTGGAAACAAAATGATCCCTTGGAAGCATTAATCACAACAAAATTATATGAAAATTGCAGACTCGTTTTGACTGAGTCTGTACATGAGGGATTATGCATGAATAAGACATGCTTATTGGTATAAGGGAGGTTATTCCTACAACATGAAGCATGAAAAAACTGATATATCATCTTTAATGGTTATAGTATATTTGTGAACAAATTAGAAAAAAGTTATCTTTAATACCATACAGTAACTTTGTTGAAGTAGCATTTTGTGTGTATCATGTATTTTCCCTTTAATGACCTATCAGTAGCTGATGTGTAATTTAGGTACTAGACATACTTTTATAATTTTACACAGTTAAATGATAACTGCTCTTAGTGATGAACATGTCCTTGTTCAAATGCTTGATAAATAGATAAATCTATTATGTCTATACATTTTAGTTACATATGGTAATCATTAACAGTCTTATACTTAAATTTAATATGTTATTGGAGAATGCAAAGCAAAATTAATCTAAGGTTGGGGAATTTAATTCAAGTACATTTACTTCCCCACTACCAAGGAAATACTGAATAATTGTTAAGTGATTTGAACCTTTTTTTACTGAGAATGATTAAATATAAAGAACATTTGAATTTTTAACAAGGGTGCCATAGTCACAAAATACGCCCGTTTACGAAAGCTTTAGATGGAGATGGGGGCATTATGGATAAGTGTTATCTAGCAAGCAAGTTTTTATTCTGTGTTGTTAAATGAACCTTAAAACAAATCAGTAGGGAAGATATGCACAGGATGTGTGACCTTGACCTTGGTCGCAGGGACCTGAATTTTATGCACGGCACTCAGCCTCACAATGATGAACATTTGTGCCAAATTATATTGAAATCCCTCTATGCATGTAGAAGTTTTGCTCCAGACAAGCGTTTTTCTATGAGCTCTAACTGTGACCTTCACCTTTGACCTAGAGACTTGGTTCATGTGCAGGGCACTACGTCTCATGGTGGTGAACAATTCTATAAAGTAACATTAAAATTCCTCCATGCATGTAGAAAATATGCTCCGGACAACATCTGGATATTTAATCATCTCCAGTGACCTTGACCTTGCAAATATTAACGTAAATTAAATGTGTCACACCTGTAGTCATGATAGTTACCATTTGTGCTACAATCCATCAATAAATGATGACTAAATGGTCCATATACACATCTTCAAATTTTTATCTGAACTTTGACCTCTATGTGTGACCTTGACTTTGGTCGCAGGGATCTGAATTTTGCGTGCGACACTCAGCCTCACAATGGTGAACATTTGTGCCAAGTTATATTTGAAATCCCCCTATGAATGTAGAAGTTTTGCTCCGGACAAGCGTTTTTTCAATGAGCTCTAAGTGTGACCTTGACCTTTGACCTGGAGACCTGGATCATGCATGGAGCAATACATATCATGGTGGTGAACATTTCCATAAAGTATTATAAAAATTCTTCCATACATGTAGGAGATATGCTCCAGACAAAATCTGGATATTTCACCATCTTTAGTGACCTTGACCTTGCATATATTGACCTAAAGTACATGTGTCACAGCCGTAGTCATGATAAATGATCATTTGTGTTACAATCCCTCAATAAATGATGATTAAATAGTCCCTATACACATCTTCATATTTTTATCTAAACTTTGACCTCTATGTGTGACCTTGACCTTGGCTGCAGGGACCTGAATTTTGTGCGCAACACTCCGCCTCACAATGGTGAACATTTGTGCCAAGTTATATTGAAATCCCTCTATGCATGTGGAAGTTTTGCTCCAAACAAGCGTTTTTCAATGAGCTCTAAGTGTGACCTTGACCTTTGACCTAGAGACCTAGTTCATGTGCGTGACATGGCTTCTCATAATGGTGAACATTTCTATGAAATTTCATTAAAATCCCTCCATGCGTGTAGGAGATATGCCTCCAGACAAAATCTGGATATTTCATCATCTTTAGTGACCTTGACCTTGTATATATTGACCTAAATTATAGT